>NW_027468657.1:13359926-13402426 GCF_046254945.1 Alosa pseudoharengus
TGATTGAGAGAGAACTATTCGTGGTTGGTGTGCCGTTCTTTTCTTAGCCAGCAGTCAAACAGACAGGAGTGCAATGACTCTCTCCAAGGTCACCCTATCCCTCTCTCTAAGGCCACCCTGTCCCTCTCTCCAAGGTCACCCTGTTCCTCTTTCTAAGGTCACCATGTCCCTCTCTCCAAGGTCACCCTGTCCCTTTCTCTAAGGTCACCCTCTCTCCAAGGTCACCATGTCCCTCTCTCCAAAGTCACCCTCTCTCCAAGGTCACCCTCTCCCTCTCTCCATTGTCACCATGTCCCTCTCTCCAAGGTCACCCTGTCCCTTTCTCCAAGGTCACCCTGTCCCTCTCTTTAAGGTCACCATGTCTCTCTCTCCAAGGTCACCCTGTCCCTCTCTCCAAGGTCACCCTGTCCCTCTCTCCAAGGTCACCCTGTCCCTTTCTACAGGGTTTCCGGGCACTTGCCCTGGATCATGACGAGCTTAAAAGGGAGAGCTCAGGCAAAAAGGACACACCCTCACACCTCACATCAATTTCCATGAAACATAAAAAACAGTCAAGAGTCACTGGCATCACACTGGATGGGAAAAGAGGTGCTGACATATATCCTATCCAGAGAGAGAGAGAGAGAGGGAGAGCCAGAGAGAGATGGAGAGGGAGAGGGAGAGAGAGAGAGGGAGGGGAAAAAAACTGTTTCTACAGGCTCATTTTTCATCTATGTGTGAACTATCCCTTTCTGAAGGCTCTTCAACTGCCTAATGATGGCTATTTCAGTTATCCAACAGTGATCCAGCTGGATAGCTGAAAAATATATATAAAATATATATAAAATACAGCCTTGTAGTATTGGTACCCTTTGGTCATGATTGAAAAGGCTTATACAAATCTATCTTAATCATTATTTATCATAACATTATATAGAAACTCTTACATTTTAAGGTAAGCTTAGTCAAAGATTCTTTAGAACACCATGTCTGGTTTAGCATGAGAACAAAGCAACCATCACAGAAGTCACCTGCTGACTATTTACCAACATATCCTACAGGGCATCATACAGACACAAGGGTAAACATCTAAAATCTGCAATGCCATGTACTTTTTTGGCTCATGTGAATGGAGTAAATACTGTCGACAGGAAGTGTCAAAGACTGTCCTCATCACTCACACATTACCAGAGCGCAAAACAACCACAAGCACAACAACAACAACAACAACAACAACAACAACAACAACAACAACAACAACAATAACAACAGCAACAACAACAACAACAACAACAACAACAACAACCCCTCCTCACACAGCAAGCGCTGTGGATCAGCCCACAGGTGTGGATCAATGAGACGAAGGTCAGTGTCAGTGTTGTGTACCGAGGGCTCCGACGAGACACAGGGTGAAGAGCAGCAGCACGCAGTACAGCACGTCAGAGTTCAGCTTCCGCTCCAGCTTGCTCCGCTTGTTCCTGGCGCCGCTGTTGTTGAGCATCGACTTGGTCTCGTGGCCTGTAAATAAGTAGAAATCAGCCGGAGGAGAAAGGGTGGGGTGAGGCACAGAGTGTCTCTCTCTCTCTCTCTCTGTGTGTGTGTGTGTGTGTTTACATACATGTGTGTGTGTGTGTGTGTGTGTGTGTGTGTGTGTGTGTGTGTGTGTTTACATGCATGTGTGTGTGTGTGTGTGTGTTTACATGCATGTGTGTGTGTGTGTGTGTGTGTGTGTGTGTGTGTGTGTGTGTGTGTGTGTGTGTGTGTGTGTGTGTGTGTGTGTGTGTGTGACTTAAACACAGCACCACAGGGGTTGGCGCTCAGAGCAGCATAAACACACAAATATAATCGACTCTTCTGACCTGACATGACTGCTTATAGTACTGGCTCTCGTGTGCTTCTGCTTTGCTGTGTGTAGCTATACAGTATCACACGCATGAGACAGGAAATGGTATTCCTGTTTTCTGGTATGTGGTCTATTGAATGTTGAAAATGTGTGTATTCAGTGTTGGGGTCACCCCGTGTGATGTAATGTTAACATTTGACAATAGAGTGGAAGCTATGATGTTAGAAAGAAAGAAATGAAAAAGGGAGAGAGAAAGAAAGAGAAAGAAAGAGAAATCTGAGAAAGAAAGGGATAGACAGAGGGGGAAAGAGTGGAATGAGAGAATTTAAGAACCAGAGATGAACAAAAATAGAGAGACAGAAGGGATGAGAGAGAGAGATAGAGAGAGAGAGGAGAGAGAGATAGAGAGAGAGAGATAGAGAGAAAAAGAGAGAGAGAGAGAGAGAGAGAGAGAGAGAGAGATGGTACCTGCATAGACCACAATCCCCGTAGCCTCGTCTGTATTGCGTATAGTGCATCCACGTAATAAAAGACTATCAATTCCAAAGCCCAGTTTCTTCTTATCAGGCTTCTCTCTACAATATTGCAAATAACTCTGGTCAGAAATGTGTGCATATACTTGAGGTTAATAAGAGGTAGAGCACTTACAGATGTTTTGCTTTGTACTCACATGTAACCACTGAAATGATTGAGGTCATTGTTTGGTTTCTCACAGACTACTGTGCTTTTGAAGCCACCAGGCTTAAAAGGAGAATCCTGAAAAATAAAAATAAATTATACACTAATAAAATGATACACTGACTAGTTTAAAACGTAAAACCAAACTAAAACACAGTGTGACACAAGGTATGTACAATACATTTGGTTTCAAATCTTTGTACCAGTGTCTTTCATGATGAAGCAGAACAAAGGTGATAACAGCTGTTTTACCAGGTAGAGAGGGCAATGAAATGACCTAAATAGCCTCTCCTATAAACACCACCCCTTCCATTTTCGTAGGTTGGTGTACAAATGTCATCTTAATTGCTGCTATTACATGCTGTGTGACCGGTTTATCAAGAAAGGAATTGCCATTTTAGCATTGTCAGGCAAACAACTGTCAGTACAGGTGTTGAAATCACTGGTACACACATCAGACGTGTTGAAAGGAACCGGTACAACAAAGCATTCCTGCAACGTGAGCATTCATACTGAGGATGTAAACAAATAACTGGTCATTCCAGAACATTCCACATAAACACGCATGCTGTGTGGCTGAGTGTGTGTGTGTGGCTGAGTGTGTGTGTGTGGCTGAGTGTGCTGCTCACACACAGGAGAGTCTTCTCTGAGATGCAAACCTCAGGGACTGGTTTGTACGTCTACAACCCCCCCCCCCCCCTCACCCTTCACCACCATGCCCCCAAAACTGTTTGCCACTGGACTGGGGATAAGGAGGCCATGACAAGAGCCATCACCCAGCACAGTAACAGGCACTCAGCAGAGACTGCACCCAACGCACAGATGAGCATGATCACCATGATGCGAAGGGGGGAAAAAACACCACTGCTTTTCAACAGAACAAGTTCAACAGAACCTTTTTAAATCAGCTGCATTTTTTTTATAAAGCTTTTAAAAAGCTGGAATGTGTGGGGTCATTCTCTGGTTTAAAATATATCTTTAAATGAGTTTCTTCAAGATGGGTCTTTCGACTGAAACCTGGCATTTCTATACAGATATAGAGCAGTTTATGCATGTTTGTTTGAGATACATTACTTGACATGTCATGATTATCATGACTAATTATCATGATTAGTAGTACCATTGTGTGTGTGTGTGTGTGTGTGCGGGCGTATGTGTGTGTTTTAAGTGTGCTTAAGCTTAACATCCTCTGGCAGTGAAGGCAATCTGACTGATGTCTTACGGGCGCTGGGAAACCTGGCACCACTTTGCGCTGCTTCAGGTTGGTCTCCCCGTCCAGGTTGGATGTCTCCATCAGACACACGCCGTTGGGGTCGGACGTGTGGAGGAGGAGGATGTCAGCGGGGATGATCTCGTTGGAGACCACCTTGACAAAGTCACCCACCCGCATGTCCTTCCAGCGGCGCTCCACGAAGCCCATCTCTCTCCTGGAGATACATACAAGAGATACATGACATGCTGAGGCAGACACTGATTTGCTCTGAGCATGAATGAAGAATGAACGCATCGCATCTCATCAAACTGATGCTGATAGTAGAGGAGTTTGAAGGATTATGTGAAGAGGTTTCAAATTAAGTGTGTGTGTGTGTGTGTGTGTGTGTGTGTGTGTGTGTGTGTGTGTGCAGATGGATGATAGATAGAGAGACAGACAGATAGATTAATGGATGGATAGATAGATGGACTACAAAAAGAATCCAATAGTTATGGGATGTGGGTTTTATTGTATCTTTAGTTTTTAAGTTGGGTTTTATAGACCACATTTTCTTTTCACTACATACTGACAGAGTTGACATTCAGTTAATCTGTAATTAAACATTGAACTGAAGATATCAGTTAGAAAATAAATGCATATAAAGATTTTAAGCTTTACCATGTTGTAAAGTAGATGTGGAATAGATGTACGGCGAAAAGCTATTTCATGTCTTTGATTAAAGGCAAGGACGCCTAATTGCCCCAGATGTCTACCCACCCTAGTTACTGCCCATCAATAAGCCCACGATAACCCAACATATCAATTACTCACTTTATAAATATTATAATTACTATAAACTATTATTCAATGACGATGCACCAAAAATTCTTACAGTGATCATATTACAGTACAATATACACGTCATGCGCCCTGCCTTCTCCGATTAAGGTCATGAATCCCTCCAGGTGTATCGGGATGCTGGAGACTGGTGCATGTGGTCAGGCAGGATTGAAGCGGACGAACGCAAGAGGATCAATCCTGGTCCCCCGGGGACAGACCGAGAGCCTCCGCCTGAGGGCATACGCCCCATTGACCATGTCCTTATACATGAACCCAGCAGACTCTCATACAGTGTCCACGGCTGCCAGGCCTGACATCATAATGATGCTTTGATGCGTTACTGGACTTCAGTAATATACGGATGATTTGTTTTGCCTATATCTATGGCCTTCTGCCTGTGTAAGGTATTTGGCTGGAGGTTGCGTTTGAGCGACGCGTGGGGCTGGGGGGTTGCCTTTGAGCGGGGTGTGGGTGTGGGGGGTTGCCTTTGAGCGGGGTGTGGGTGTGGGGGGTTGCCTTTGAGCGGGGTGTGGGGGTGGGATGTGCTCCAGTACCCCTGGGAAGAGAGAGGAGTGTGTGAGCCTCTGCCCTGAGGGCCAGGGGCCCTGTGTGAGCCAGCCACCTCCGAACACAAAGCCACAGCGCACCACCGCCGCAGAGTGACAGGGGGCCGGCAGGTATGCTACTCTACACGTAGAGCAGGACTGGGCGGCGGCCCGTGGGCACGCATACTAACACAGGGCCGTGTCCTTCTCACACCCTGCACCAAACAAAAGCAGACACGCAACAGCAGCCTCCTCTGTGGCTCACCCACGGCCCTTTAATAGAGTCTTTAATGCTACGCTACGCTAATGCTACGCTACGTGTGCGCATGTTACATAAACACGCAGAGTGAGCGAGTAACTGACTGCGTGTCACTGGATGTGACTAAATAGCAATCTGTGACTCTTGCTGACTCATTGTCATTGGTGCAATGCTATTAGCGATGCATTGAGGTACAATGACGTGGACATTTAGCTGATTGATAAAAGCTATTTTGTGTCTCACTTCTGCTGGTATTAAGGGATAAATGAACAAATGTATGATTCATACAAGTGAAAAAAAAAATATGAACTCTCTTAAAAGGCAAAATCAGCACATTCTAACGCTGGCTTTTCTCCAGCAGGGCTATGCGATGTCTATTTCAGATAGAGCTCTTCTGATATTGAGATAAGGATATCTTCAACTAAAAATGGCTCCTTGAAGCATAAGTCACCTGACTTTTTGTAGGGCACAGCTGTCAAGGTATAAATATGAGCCTAGAACATTGTGACATCATAGTATTCCTGTTTCTTACCTGTTTTTGTTGTTGTTGTTTTTATCTCAGGAGAATCATATATTGCCATTACATTAGGCCTACATAATATACTGATTACATTTTTAGACATAAACAGATGGTTAGGGGTTCCATTAGTGACATGGTATGAATCATTCTAGCCAATAGTTTTGATGATGTAAGAATTTCAAGGATTGGTGTTTTGAAACAACAGCTGTTCATGTGATATCCTAGTCACCAACCATGTTGTTAAATCACATTGAAAACGTGGATTGTATGAAAGAAATCACTGCGGCCTATGTTACTGAACACCTGAAGTTGAGCCCATCAATATATTACATTACATTTAGCAGACACTTCTTGACCAAAGTGAATTACATATGTCAGCTATATTACAAGGTATCACATTGTCCCCGGAGCAACTTGGGGTTAAGTGCCTTGCTCAAGGGCACAGCGGTGGAAGCCGGGAATTGAACCCACAACTTTCAGGCTACTGCACGCTAGCCCAGCTCCTTAACCACTACACTACCACCGCCCCAATATATGACAAGGCCTGTGCATTTTAACAAAAGTGTGTGTATAACATTACAGAAGTATACAATCCAATGTGCAGACATGACTTAATGGAAAGAAACAAGTTGTTGAAGGCTTTGGCAAAGCCATTCACAATTCACAAAGCAAGCACGCTAACTACATTCCACAAAGATGACTGAAATGTGGACCAGCAAGATCTCACACAGTCAATGTCACCAGGTCGTGTCACTGGCCGTTCTCCAGGAAACCTTGGGAAAACAAAATCTTTGAAAAGACAGAGAACTTAATGTGCAGAATGGCTTACAAAAGTGCTGTTTCTGTGAGTCATATGAATGACAGCATCTCAACAGATGCAGAAAAGGGCTTTAACAAAGCTCCCCTCAGAGAGGTACGCATACTTGCATATGCTTACACCACTTTAGTGCCAGCTTAGCACACCTTCCAGTAAGCCGTCCAGTGGTAAAGAGTGTAAAACACCTTTCTATGCCCCTGCATAAATCGATTTAAGCAGTTGGTCATAGATTAAAGGTACATCTGTTAAACCCCAAACTTGTCATACCATGAGATCTTTTCAAACAAGTTCTAATCTATCACACCATAAGGGAATCCACCTGTCTGTTGCTAATCAGCTGTAGTGAAAAACAAACTGTAATTTAAATATATACTGTATAGAAAACTGAACAGTAGAACTGCATAGGGACAAATAGACAACACAAAGCATAAAGTCTGTCTGTGGTCCCTGTCATGTATCAGACGCCATGTTTAGATACCGTAGTTTAGATAGTGTAGTGTTTCAGCTGAAAGTCTGTTTCAATGACAGCACAGGAAGAAGGGTTTTGGGTTGCTCCTTTTTTTCCGCTGTTTCTGCTAGTTATTCCGTTTTCACATTTGGTTTTTCTAAAATAGATTTAAACGACCTGCACACTGCCTTGCCTATGATGCAACACAGAGATGGGGATTTCATCAAACCTGCTCACAATGCGTTGGTTGCCAGACATTGTTGTGAGGCTCTTCAAAAGGAGAGAAATCTCCCACTCAAATTTTATTTCTAGGTCAAAAATTCCCATGGGGTTTTGAAACACAGATGAAGTAAAACACACACTCACACACACACACACACACAGAGAGAGAGAGAGACATACACACACGCTCATGCACACACTAACACAGAGAAAAACAGAGAGAGACAGTTGTTCACACATGCGTACCCAGTACTTGTCATGAGCAGACTAGAAATGCAGTAAGCTGAGAATATGAAAAACGGATACACACAATTGCACAGATAGGCTTCTGCTCCGTAGCCAATCTACTCCAACCACCTCTTGTACACTGATACTGTAAAAGAGCCATCTGATGTCCAAGCGGCCAGCCCTCTCACTGCTCTGCGTGAGACGGGAAAAGAGGAGAGGAAGAGGGGGAGGGAGCCCTGCCGTTTACCTGCTGTAGACGGAGCATGGCAGGTTGTTGAGCTTCTGGTCAGTCTGGTACCTCCTGAAGTCCTCCCAGCCGTCCTTGATGGCGGTGAGTGCCAAGATGACACAGATAGGGATGAGGGCCACCTCCGGCTGGAAGGCGTTCACCACCGGCACGAAGTTGAGCACGGCCAGGCCCACGAAGTAGATGTTGGCCACGCGGTGGAACTGCTCGTAGAGGTTCTTGGGGACGAACGACCACAGGGTGTACTTGGTGGTCTTGACGGCGTTGCCTTTGTACTGCCGATTGGGCTGCTCTTTCTTCTTCAGGTCCTCGTAGGGCAGGTTGGACACCAGCGTCCGCACGGCGCTGTCCTGCTCCTGCCGCCGTCTCCCCCATCGCCGGCCGAGCGAGGCCATCGGGTCCGTCCACCTCATGGCTGCGGCGCCATCCCTGCACTGAGGGGTCACTGCGGAGGTGTGGTGTAGGTCAGCACCCTGGGGATTAGGTTAGTTGGGGGAATCCACAGCACAGCACAGCTCTCTCTTTCTCTCTCTCTCTCACACATACACACACACACACACACACACACACTACTCCACGTGCACAACTGACGACTGACAGGAAAGCCAGTCTGATGGCACACCTGAGCACGCCTTGCTAGCCTGTTCTTCTCCACCTTAACTCTGCACCTCCCAACCTGCCTTTAGGCACCTGCCTCAGGTATGTGGTTTAAGCCTGCCTGTCAAAAAGCCTGCTATAGTTGTGGGATTGACGACGCAAGGGAAGATAAGATGTAAGTTCAGAGAATTTTGATATGAAATAGTTGAGGGATAAGGTAATGGCCTAATAACCCAGTTTCAACAGGAATTAGTTCATCAATCACTAATGGCCCTATAAGGTGAGCTTGTTTCATCACATGCTATAGGAGAGTGTTCAAATGTTCATTGGTCAATCTGTGAAAAACATTCTAAAAATCATTATTTCAATACAGAAACCAAGGTAATTCATATCCCCCCTAGATGTATCAGACACATATTATAAAGTTTAGAAAATGTTGACAATGGCACTCACATAGAGAACACATGTGAACACTAACTATCTTGTTGTTAATGAATGGATATGTTGCTAGACCTGTTCTATAACTTCTGCAAGTAAATCATGGTATGTCTCTGAGAATCACTTTTTTTCTGAATCATACTAAGACAATGTTGGAACTGTTGAATGTTGGAAAATTATATGTTTTAAATTATCCAATATACTTCAGCTTTACACAATTGCGTAGCAATTCGAGCTTAAAATGAGCTAGGCATAAAAAGGCATAACAACATTTGAATAGTCTCTCTGACGACTATTCCACAGCAGCTGCAGTCTACCCAAGAAATGTCCGTGAAATCTGAGTAAAATGACTATAGGCCCATTCATAGAGGTCATGACTGTTCCCCACCCTAAACTCCTACAGGGGCATCAATAGACGTTTAGGGAGTAATGATCAGACAGGATACTGAACCAATATAGAGCAGGTGAGAGCCATGGAAGTGTCGTAACCGTACTGGAGTGGCTGGCCCTTCTGCTTGGCAACACGGTGGCGCAGCTGCGACAACCACAACGTCTCTTCCCCCACACGCTCTCCTCCTCTTCAAGTCAGATGATGCAGAGGGTTGTGGAACTTTAATTACGCCAGTGACATGAAAGCATTAAAACGCGGAGAGCATCTGTTTTTTTTTTTTTTGTCTCTTACATCTCCCCCTAATGCCCTTTCAAGAGCGCGAGGGGAAATGAGGCCCTTCGCGTTACCGTACTGCATCTGTGTATTGTAGCGTGATGATGGCAGCGCTCTCGTCCGCTGATGGGTGAGAACAGGCCCGCGCCGCTGTTGCGTTTGTCTTTAACTATGCATGGCTAAACTTAAGACAACGGAACACGTATCAAAGAGCTGTACCGTGCGGTCGCAGTTGTTCCCTGCTGGCTTTATGATTGTTATTGCATTGGGGACTCGAATGAACAGAGTCGCCTAAAGCTGACTCTACCCCCTGTGACTCATTTGGGTAACAAGCCACTCTCAACTTACCTGTGCGGTTTTCACTTGCGGAGCTGTGTTCCTAGGTTGTGGCCACTGCGGAGTCCTATCAAACCTAATGCCATGTTACATGCCATGGGAAATTTAACAGTAGACTAGAACAAGAAATAACAGCTTGTGCCTAGTTCAAATTCCAAGGCCCGTTTCAAATAAAACACAGAAAATGTGCTCGTTGCTAAGGTGTCATTCTTGGATTGTTGCGTGGCCGTCTTCTTTTCCCTTCCCTTCCCTATTTCTCATATCATTGTTCTGGGTAATCTTGACCTTTGCTGTTTTTAATGCCCCCCCCCCCCCCCCTAACCACAAAAGGAAAAAAAACAACTACAAAGGAATAAGATCTATTGGAGCATTGGCATTTGGTATCATATGGACATAGAGATACCATCTGTGCAAACTAACTAGTGATCTATTTATGGAAACAAAACGGCATAGCCCCTCCTGGAGCAGAACAATAAAAAAGACAATAAACATTAGGCCTAGCCTACATTTTTCCAACACCAACACAGCTTATTGACGTCAACAGAGGAAGCTCATAAACATTGATGTATTAGCCTATAAGCAGCTTCATGTGAAAACTATTACAAGATAATGTTAGCATTGTACTGTAAAGGTGATTTATTCATTTTTGCAGGTGAAAATTATTACTGACCTATTATAATGATGAACATATAATAATTCATAGTATGGATTCCTTGTTTCAGACTTTTTTTTTACATTTTTATTCTTATGTATCGGATGGACCACCAAAATGCATAACATGAACATTACCTTTTTTATTATTGTGTCCAAGTTACAAATTGAGTCTGGTCGTAGAGTTCTTTCATTTTCCTTTTTTCATTCTTTATCCAGACCAAATGCTTGCACTGACAAACAAAAGCAATTGACCGATCCCAAGCCCCGCTTCCCACTCAGTCCCACTGTTGCCACAAACAAACTCAGTTGCCATATGCCACTCTGGTCAAAGCCCCATGACGTTTAGTTGTTAAGAAGTTGTTACTCACGATCTCAGCTGTTAGGCCTACTTTCATTTCTTGGACCACTTGCAGGACATTAAAGTTTCCAAGCCGGTAGATCCAGGCCAATTTGATTAGCCATTGGTTTGCCAGCGCGTCTCGTCTGATTGGGTGTCTAAGGGAACCCCAAGGACATAATGTGAAATACATTGATCTCTTTTTCCCTACCTCAGGGATGTTCCATGCACTGGTGACTGCCACCAGCAATCCAGTGTGCCATAGCTGCCACTGCCAGTTTATAATCTTAACAGGAAGATGACGCTGAGGATGCTGATGCTGTATTCCACATGACCAACTAGACTTGAGATTTAGCAGTAGCATCACCATGGTAACCACCCTTCAACGCCCAATCAGCAGATTGTAGGTTTCTTGCACAATCTGATTTAAAGAAGAAAAAAAAACATAGGCCTACTGGAGGACTGTTTTGGCCTCACTAATGAAATACCTTGTCTACCTTTCTTCTGAGGCATGGGCTTACCGGCATACCAGCAATTCTCACAGTCCCCTAAAGAAGGAAAAAAAGATAATTAAGATTTTAACACCTTGCTTCCCACTGCTATGACTAGGAGGCTCCTGGCAATCCTCTTTGCAGTGCACAAAATGGCGCTGTCACTACAATTTAGAAGGTTTCATCTGCATCAGATTCCCAAACCTAAGGGTTGGAAATATCACCCATTGGATCAGTCAACACAGTGAATAAGGTGACATTTTCAAATACAAGCTTCTGGCTGTGGTTTATAGTGGCAATCACATGGCAAAGTAAATTTTCCTCTCTCTCTCTGCATGTGGGTATGTGTGTGTGTGAGAGAGTGTGCATGAGAGTACGTGTGTGTGTGTGTGTGTGAGAGAGTGTGCATGAGAGTACGTGTGTGTGTGTGTGTGTGTGAGAGTGTGCATGAGAGTACGTGTGTGTGAGAGAGAGAGTGTGTGTGAGAGAGTGTGCATGAGAGTTTGTGTGTGAGTGTGCACGTGTGTGTGAGTGGTGGGGGGGGGCTTAGAATTTATCTCTATTTCTGCCTGGCTTTCATGTTGCAGTCCCAGTGGCCTGCAGGGCCTCTCCTCAGCTCCAGGTCCAGGGTGTGCTGCACGTTCATGCCTTCCTGGGTTAATGTCCCCCGTGGCTAACTAACTGCCGACTAGAACTCACATTTTTTCTCTCTCCTCTCTTTTTTCACAGACACACACATACCAAAACGCACATTCTCATACACACACAAAACGCATATTCCCATACACACACACACACCAAATATGAAAGCCAATATACACACACATGCATACACACATAGAGAGCGAGAGAGAGAGAGACGGATGTGTTGCCTTTTTCATCCATTATGCATTCTCTGGGTTCCATCTGCATCCGCTGTTATTCAGTCAGTCATGAGGCTCACAAAATACCCACCGCAGCATCATCCCCCAGACAGCAGTGGACTGAGGACCATGTGTGGCCCTGATCCGGCTCACTTGTGGCCCGAGCACGGGTCTGTGCCAGCCACTATCTGGGTCAGCATTCATGAATACATTTTATGTTTAGCGTGCACCATCTCTCATTCTTTCTTTCTCTCTATTTCTCTCGATCTCTCTCCATCCATTTCTCTCTTTCTCTGTATGTCTCTGTGGTTCACCACCCGTATCTTCTGGCAGATTGTAAACAGACCATATGGATTTGTCTGTAATTAAAACATCCGGCACTGGATGCTTGACTGCATCATCAGATCGAGATTATATTCACCCCACAACTTCAACACTGCTAATATCAACAGAGAAAAGAAAAAAAACGACAGTTTTCAGGTCTTTCAACATCCGTCAACCTATCATGAGAACCCAGACTGACAGGGCTCTCTAAACTGGGTGCTTTTGGGGCCGATGATTGTTTGCCCCCTCACCATTCAGCAGAAGGCCAAAATATCACACATACACTCAATGATTTAATCTAGATTTGAGAATATATACAAAGAACACCTACATGAAATACAAGGCATTAACAGGCGATTGCACTTGAATAGCAATTGTCAAGTCCATAGGTGCTTCAGATGCATTGCAAGGGACCTGCAACAGCTAACAACCACCTAGACACCATCTTGTTTTCAGTAGGATTACCACACAGTTGCCTGTAATGTGGGGAGGAGCATTGAAACAAAGTTGTATTGCAGACCATTTAGGTCAATTTATATTCTATTTAGGACTATTCATATGTCAAATCCATGTCAACTCACCAACACTGTGACATAAAGGCTGTTAGCCTACATCCAAGACATCCAGATCCAGGACCAAATCTGGGACATTCCTTTCCCAGAATTCGCTTTCCATTTGTGGAAACTCCCAAGAAATGCATTGAAAACAGGCATGGACTACACAGTCATATCACCATTCTAACATATGATAAAAGCTCGTTCAAATGGCTAAACAACAAAAATAGAATTTGATTCATTTTAATAATTTAATTTAGATACATTTTTTTGTAATTGTTGACAATCATTACATAAGATATATTTACAGGTCATTATGAAATATTGTTATAATTTACAGGAGTTTATACAAAAAAAATGTTTGATTATAGAATCCTGATGCTGTCATATTTTGTGATGGTAATTTGAGTGGATTAAGATCTATTTACACATAAATTCAGTATTAGATAAATCTTATATTTTTCATGTACATATATGTGCTCTTTGAGGCCTTGGAAAAAATGTTCTCAGTGTTGGTTGATGAGAATACTGTACTTAGTTCCCTTTTTAAACCGAAGTAGCCAACATTTAGAAACTTAATACACAAAAAAACCCTTTAAATAATGATTAATTACATTAACATTTGAGAATACCTATATAATTATAAAATTGTGTATCTTTTTTTAAACATCATCTACCGTTATGAAACTTAAATCTATCGATTATGACAATGGTTTACAGTTGATACCAACACACCTTCTTGGCCTGTGCTTTGGCATGGTCAAAAGCCAAAAACACGATTCCTCTGTGTCTGTTTCCAACTGTGTGTAGCACGATGTGAAAGGGGACACACTGGAGAAGATGGAAGGGAAGCCATGAAAGGCCTCAGGGGTACGCCAAACACTGGCATGGTTGTTTTTTTGTACAGAAGAGAGGTGAGGACTGCAGCGATAGATTCAAATCATTACAATTGGCCAAAAAAAAGGGACTAACGTTCTGGAGAAGCCCAACTGGACCATGAGTCCAAACGCGGAGGGAGGGTGGGAGAGGTGCCAATTTAAAGTCCGGGCAGTGCTTTGTTTATCAGTGTGAGGGTCGTTTATGTCCAGCATTTCCATAGCTTGATGTCTCCTGTCCAGTAAAAATGCCATGGATAGTCAGGCGGCCAATGGCAAAGAGTTCTTCTCGTCGGTCTTTAAACATGACACCCTGCTAAAAACCAAACGTTTCTCAGACTCCGACCCTGTTTGTCATTGGGCTCTGAGGCAGTGATCTGCATGGAATTTGAAAGAACTCATGTGAAAGAATAAAATATATTTTTTTCTCAAAACTAGTTAAAATTAAAAATGCATTGTGCTCCATCTCAATAACCGAGATTTAAATTATATCAAACCGAAGCATGCTTTTCAAAAAGATGTTTGATATATATAGCGACTATAGGAAAAAAAGGCTTTCAAGGAGGACCCCTTAAAAGATCAGTTAGTAACCTTTCCTGGATGCAGTTGGCTTGGCTACGAAGTAAATAGGTATACTAACCCGAAAAACAAAGTTTTAAAAGTATATGCAAACACAAGCATAAATATTTGAACCACAGAATATGCTACGAATGACAAATATACGTGATATACTGGAACTCTGGAACAGGCTTTGCAATATCGCATGTCTTTAAAATCTCTCTTTCCACACTATCTACGCGCTCCGTCAGTCATTCCAGCATTCTCAGGATAAATTCCGTTAATCCCAACTCCTGCTGTCAGATCCTTCTTCCAAAGGGTCTTTCCTCCCTCATCGTTGTTGTTTTCATTGTTTTGATTTCTCATAATTATTGTCATTTTTTAAACAATAAGCAAAAAAAAAACAAAAACAAAACAAAACAAAAACAAAAAAGGGGAAAAAGAAAAAGAAAACGTCAGTGCACTGTTCTTTTTCGTTTTTCCTTTTGTTGCATCCCCCGGCCACACCACACACACACACACCCACACACAAACACACACACCCACACACACATACATACATACACACACACACAATTTCTCAGTTCAGCCCCAAACCGCACAACTCCTCCTACTCCTCTTAGTGGACGTAGTAAAGCCAGTAGACTACGTTGAAGAAGGAGAAGACAGTGGGGAAGATCATCCGAGACCACTTGTCGATGGAGTTGACGTCGGACAGGTCGGGGATGTTGACCTTGAGCTGGGAGGCCCGTCGGCGCAGGCGGCTCTTCTTGGTGGCATGGCGCTCCAGCGCGCTGTGCCCGTAGTTCTGGCGTGCCAGCGCGGCACGGCGGTACTGCAGGGTGGAGCTGTCGTACGCCAGCATGGTGCTGCGGGGGTCAACGCCGCCGCCGCCTCCGCCGCCCAGCGCGCGCGACAGGTCGGACGACACCATCTCGTTCTTCATCTCCAGGGTGCCGAGCAGGATGTTGTCGTCCGGGTTCATCTAGAGGGCCAGAGAGAGAGAGAGAGAGGTGGAAATGGAGAAAGAGAGAGCCAGAAATAAAGAGGCAAAGAGAGAAAGAGTGACAAGGAGAGATGGATAGAAAGAGATACAATGAGAGAGAACAAAAGAGAGAGAGAGAGAGAGAACAAGAGAGAGGGAGAGAGAGAAACAGAGGCAGAGGGCACCGTGGGTGTTGTGCTAGATGGGTCTTTTGTGGCAAATTTAGTCATCGCCTGTGGACTGATGGGTGTCTGTCTGAAAGTGTTTCTTTGGCTTTGTACTTTATACAAGTGTGACAGCATTTTATACTCAATTTTTAAATTTCACTACCAGACTGTTGAGGAAATATCTGCAGAGTAGGAGTCTGTCGTTCATAGAATCAGACTATCTTGAATGTGATTACATGTTAGAAACACAGTGTATATAAAGTATACATAAAAGTATAATAGTGTTAAGATAACTAAAGTGCAAAACCCTAAGGAATTAAAGGATAATTCTAATAATTGACCTAAAGTGTGTTGAAACATGATAGCGAGTGTGAACATATGTCTCATAGCTTACCTCGGCTTGTCCCCTGCACTCAGAAATCTGCCGCTATTAGCCAATGCTACCAACAGTGTTTCGTTGTGGTGCCTCGGGCATCGGCCTAGCCATGCAAATAAATCACTGTTTTACACCATTTACGAGGCTCAAAGTAGCTCCATACTTCATTTGTGGACTTCCGAGGGCCTTGACATTTAAAACGAGACATGGAGAACTTTTAAAAAGCACTGGTAGATTATTTACAAGACGATTTATACAGACAGTACCTTAAGGCAGTGTTTCCCAAACTTTTTTTCTGGCGACCCACTTTTTTAAAATGACAGACCATCGCGACCCATTTCACTTCAAATCTACCCTGCAACCACCAATATTGTTTTAGGCCACAGGTTCTCCAACTTTTCTATGCCTCCCCCAACCATACATTGCTATAGGATCCCTGCTTTGAACACGGTTGTGTTGCATTTTGAGCACCATCAGCGTAAAAAGTTGGAAATGACTACTGAAAAGATACGTTTTAATGCGCATCCGAGAGTAGGGGAAATTTTCGCATTTTGTGCAGTCGTAATTCGTCAGCATAGCTGTTCCTGTATTTCAAAAAAAAAATGTTGTAGGCTACGTTGCGTTGCAGACAAATGGGTCCATAACACTGTGGACGTCAATTCCAATGTAAACAGCAAATAACTCAAGTCGTTATATTGTATTGTTGTATTATATTATATTGTATAGTCGTTATATCAGAACAAGAGGCGTTTGCGCAATAGCCGGAAGAATGCGCCTTTACTTTGGAGTTAGCGAGGTAGAAAACGAGAGGAATAGTGTTTAAAATGCCCATTTAAATTGTAGACTATAATGCACTGTTGTGCATTTTAAATCAGAAATAAGAATGTGAGGAGGTTGCTATTAACTTTAAAGATTGCATCTGCAATCGAAACTGTATGCAAATTGTATGGCCTTATGTCCGGTCTATGGATGTCTGCTTTAGTTGACAGCGCGGTCACTAGATTTTAATCGGGAAAGTTGAGGAGGTGGTATCTATTAATGTTTGTGCAAATAGGCGGATTCATGTCCCTTGCAGTTTGCAACTGCGAGGTACATGGCAGGTGCCACACAGAACGGTTTCATTTTGAGAGGTAGATATCCATGCTGGCACCCCCTCTGCGATGCGTTCGTCCCCCAGTTTCATGCGCCAGTTTCATGAGCTTTTATGACAAAACCGTGACTGTGGTAGTTAACAATCTACACCCTAATAGAAAAATGTTAGCTTTCCTGGTATCAAATGACAAATGGTATCAGTTAGGCCTATAACACAACATAAATTGTGCTGGCGACCCAAATAAAATCTCCTGCGACCCACCCGTGGGTCGCGACCCAGACTTTGGGAAACACTGCCTTAAGGAATTTTACCGTCCGACGCCATCTTGAATTTAGTCAACACTCGAAAATATCATGCCCAAAGTTATCAATCCAGATCAAGCAGGATTTATTAAGGGAAGATACTCCACGGACAACATTAGAAGGTTGCTGAACATTACTAATTACTTAAAGGTGAATCAAAGGCCTTCTCTGCTTCTATCTTTGGATGCAGAGAAGGTCTTCGACAGAGTTGAGTGGAACTTCCTCATTAGTGTATTGCATAAATGAAATATGGGAGATGACTTTATTGAATGGATCAAGGCAATCTACCAAGCTCCAAAAGCAGCAGTTATAACTAATGGTTTGACATCTGTTCCGTTCAACTTGATGAGAGGTACGAGACAAGGGTGTCCACTGTCAAGCTCATTGTTTGCAATAGTGATTGAGACATTAGCAACATCTGCACGAGATAATATCAACATAAAAGGAGTACACATTGGCAAAGACGATCATAAATGATCTTTATATGCTGATGATATAGTCTTATATATTGAGCAACCAGAAAATTCCTTACCACACTTATATAGCACAATTGAACAATTTGGAAAATTCTCTGGATATAAGATAAATGACAATAAATCCAATGCATGTCTCTTACATACCCAACAGAAGAAATGCAGAAAATTTTACCCTTTTAAATGGTCACCAGAAGGTTTCAAATATCTAGGAGTACACTTCACACCACAACTAGTTGATTTATTTAAAAAAAATTACATTCCCCTTAGTAATGACATTAACAGCGATCTATGTAGATGGGCCAAACTACCTTTATCTCTTTTAGGGAGGATAAATGTCATCAGGATGAATATCCTTCCGAGACTGAATTTTCTCTTTCAAAATGAACCTTGCTACTTGTCTATAACATTCTTTAAAAAACTGAACAGTCACATTTCAAAATTTATATGGTCCAATAAGAAAACAAGAATTAAACTAATGACCCTGATGAAACCTGAACCCATGGGTGGTCTAGGTCTCCCCAATTTCCAACACTATTACTGGTCAGCCTAACTGAGAAACATACTATCATGGTCATTGGGAAGACCAGACTCTCATTGGGTACAAATAGAAGCAGGATATGTTGACCCAATACCTTTACACTCTCTCATATTTATCAAACATTTAAAAAAAAAAAAAAAAAACATGGGGCAATATTTTACTGTTGTAATCACATTATCTGTTTGGCGAGACTGTTTAAGAAAGTTTGGCACTGCTAAATTAATTTCTGTATACTCACCTATCCATCAAAATCCTAAGAAAATACTTGCATTTAACTGATTGATGGAGACAATTGGGGATAAATCAACTCAAAGACATGTTTCATAAAAACTGGAAATTCAAAACATTTCAAGAACTAAGTTCAGAATTTAATTTGCCTAACTCAGATTTTCTCAAATACATGCAAATCCAGAGCACTATAAAATCGCTTATTAAAGAAAACAAGTTACATTTCGAACTGACTGAATTGGAAGAGAACCTAATAACACCATCTACTATTAGAGGCCAAATTAGCAAACCGTACGACATTTTAAATCAGAAATGCACTTCTAAAGACCTGGGAAACTGACTTATCCATGAAATTTGAAGATAATAATTGGCAAAATATATGTGATAGAATTTTCTTCCCATTTACTAGCAACAAGATTAAAGAAACACATTTCAAATTCATTCATAAACTCTACCTTACTCCTATGAAAATTTATAAAATCTCTAAAGAAAACTCACCAAACTGCCCAAGATGCAAAATCAAAGAAGGTACATTTTTGCACATGTTCTGGCACTGCGACAAATTGAACAATTTCTGGAAAATGATTCATTCATTCACAAAAGCTGTTGGAACTAGAATTTGAGATGTCCCCATGCGTCTATTTACTCAATGACATAAGCAGCCGCCATTTGGACCAAATGAAATGCAGATTGTTGATTTCCATCACACACTTTGCAAAGAAATGTATTCTTCTCTGGTGGAAAAACGAGCTTGCACCAACATTCAGTATGTTTATAGAACAGATCTCTCAATTTCTTCCCCTAGAAAAGATAACACTTGAAAGTCACAATAAGGGTGACCTATTTCATGACCTTTGGAATCCACTACTTTCCCACCTGGAAAAGCAGGTCATATGAGAAATATCTATTCTACACACTCCAGTGTGATTATAATGGGGTGAAGTTTTTTTTTTTTGTGCCTGAATGGGTAACTAGCTGCCGGCGTGCGGTTTCCAACCCTCACTCCGCAGGGAGGAGCCCAGGTAGGAGCTGGACACGCAGCGACCGAGACCTCTGGCTGTTGGAGTGGGCACGCTTGGGGGGCTAGATGGCTTAACTTTGTCTATGATGTGTCGGTAATGTAAAATAAATTAGAACTAGTTCGTTACTGTGATTTGTCAACGCACTGGTTATCTAAGTATTGGTAATGTTTTTTTTTTTTTTACATTATTCTTTTTTTCTTCTTTTCCTTTTTTTTTAATTGCTGTTGTCCTTTTTTATTAATATTATTTCCCCTTCTTGTGTATTAGTGAGAGTGGCATAGGTGTGTGTGTGAGTGTGTGTGCGTGTGAGTGTGCGTGCAGAGATGACTCAATAAGGATGCACATGTGTGTGTGTGTGTGTGTGTGTGTGTGTAGAGGATGAGGGTGTGATGTGGATGTAGAGCACTTGTTTATAAAAACTGTTCATGAGATCCATTGAAATTTTTAATGTACATTTGTAAATTAACTCTTCTGTGATCGATTGAAAATAAAAAGATGTAAAAGAATTTAGTCACGATAAGTCGAGCGACCAGTATAAATGAACAGGTATGATAAGGGGTCAGATTCCAAAAATAATTCCGTGGAAATGCATGGATTCCAGTTGCTGCTACTGGAAGCAACCGGAATCCATGCTTTTCCACTGAATTATTTTTGGAATCTGATCCCTTATCATACCTGTTAATTCGTACTCGTCGCTCGACTTATCGTGACTAAATTCAAGATGGCGTCGAACGGTAAAATTCCTTAAGGTACTGTCTGTATAAATCGTCTTGCAAATAAACTACCAGTGCTTTTTCAAAGTTCTCCATGTCTCGTTTTAAATGTCAAGGCCCTCGGAAGTCCACAAATGAAGTATGGAGCTACTTTGAGCCTCGTAAATGGTGTAAAACAGTGATTTATTTGCATGGCTAGGCCGATGCCCGAGGCACCACAACGAAACACTGTTGGTAGCATTGGCTAATAGCGGCAGATTTCTGAGTGCAGGGGACAAGCCGAGGTAAGCTATGAGACATATGTTCACACTCGCTATCATGTTTCAACACACTTTAGGTCAATATCACACCTGAATTCTCCTTTAAGAAGAGTAAATTAACCTCAATATACTTTACACACTTTACAGTTAAACATTGTCAGTTGCATCATTAATAAATACAATACACTTTGCAAACCCAGCAAAATCAAGCAATTCAATGGAAAAAAGTCATAACTCATTTCCGAATTTCAACCATGGTCTTGGTTAAAATTCTTTCTGCATGTAAATAGCCAGGTAAATAAAGGCAAATCAAAAGGAAATAAAGAAATCATGAGGAGCGGTAAAAAACTGGAGAGGTCGACAGTGACGAGCAGCTAAGCATAGATGGAGGAAAGGAGAGGTTCAAGGTGAAGTACAGGAGGGAGGAAGAGGACCGTGGAGGAGGAAGAGGCCTCTAATCTGTTGCCAGTGATGCTAGAAACAACCACAAACCTTCACAACATCATGCAGTCTGCTGAGTCACTCGCTATGGCTTTGGCTTGAAACGCTTGGCTAGACTAGCCTAGGACAACTACTGTACATCGTCCAAGCATCAAGGCTAATTTCTGTTTTGTACGCTAGCTACATAACACTTGCTCAATTACTGTTGGGGGGAGAAAAAAAGACAATAAGAAAGAAAATAGCACGTGTCGTCATCGAGTAAGATAACCAAGACAAAAAAAAAAAGAAGTCATCTAGAGGCTCTAGGCTTTTAAGACTAAGCTGGCAGAAAAGGGGTCGGAGGGAGACTAGAGTCAGGTGCAAACCGTGATCAAAGCAAGGGAGAAACAGAATGGTGAAAAAACAATGATGGTAGCCAGGAAATCCATTCATTCCAAAAAAGGAAAAAAAGAGGAGGGGTTGGGAAAGAAAACCAAAAAATAGCGTTGAGCTCTTTTGTTTTTATTTGCTTTGGACTGGGTATTGATGCAGATCCATCACACAGTCCTTCTTTTCTATTGTTTTTTTTAAATTTTTTTGTTACTTCCAGCCAAGTGATAAGTACCTTATTTCTTTGCTCGCCTAGTCCTAATGCCGCGTCCTCTGCAAAGATCGGATCCCACATCGAGTCATATGCGTCAATTTCCCTCTGTTTCATTCGGGCATACAGAGCATCGTCTCTCTGAACTACATTTCCCATCAACCACTGCAAGCACACAAAATCATCAGGGTTACTTCGAAAACGGGAGCTTGCAACACTCAGAGATACAGAGAGAGAGAGAGAGAGAGAGAGAGAGAGAGAGGAAGAGAGAGAAGAGAGAAAAAGGATTTGGCACATCTAACTTATAAAACTAAATAAGATTATGACGGGAGGCGGTTTAAACGCTGCCAGCCATGTTGTGTTTTTTTTTCTGTTTTCTCTTTTTTTCTTTTCTTTTTTTGGGGGGAGGTTCGCTCTGTGAAAGCTTGCCCTTGGAAAGAGACAGTGGGAACAAGCCCAGTGTACCGTACATCTCAGTAAATGAATGGTCACCACTTTCCGACTTTCCACCACCATTCACAGGGCAAAATAAGTACTGTGTCAGAATACATTTCCATTCCACAGTGGTTGCCTTACAGAACCAGAGTGGAAGCCTACTGCGGAAATAACATTAAAAAGAGAACAGAGCCAGGAGAGCATCCAGTGCTGTGGAGCCACCAAGAGTCAGCAACCTGGAAGCGAAACTGTTACTGTTAATGGCAATTTTAAGAAATTAGAGTACATCTTAGTGTGGGCATGTTTGTTTTGTGTGTGTGTGTGTGTGTGTGTGTGTGTGTGTGTGTGTGTGTGTGCCGAGGCAGTACCTTGTTGGGGTCAGGCCTCATCTTCTCATTGTTGGCCAAGGCAGCTTTTTCCGCTGCCTTCTTCTGCCTTTGCGGCCCCCGTCCGAAGAAGATGTAGTTGACGAAGGCGTACTCCAGCAGGGCCAAGAATACGAAGACAAAGCAGCCCATCAGGTACATGTCAATGGCCTTCACATAGGGGATCTTGGGAAGGGTCTCCCTCAAATGTGTGTTGATGGTAGTCATGGTGAGCACCGTGGTGATACCTGGAAACCAACAATACCACCCACCATGAATGACATCATCTTCACATCACAGCCTACATCGCTCAAATTCTAGAACAGACCGGCCTAAATCCTGCCGCAAACCATCAAACTGGAGGCCATCCAGTTTAAACAGAGGCTGTTCCCTGATATCTAATACAGGAATTGTGCAGAATAGAGAGAGCCTTTGTGCGCATTTAAACAGTCTTAAATACATGCAATTTGTTCAAGTGAATATGACCATTTCCATGCTTTATTATAAACATATTAAGGCCCTTATAGACCACTGGACATTAATCCACTTAACAGCATTTCTCTCTGTTTGCACTCCTGCCCCGGCGGAAGGACCAGTGTGCATTGCTACACACAAACGTCTCATCTGGGATGTACACTACCACAAATATTAGGATAAATCTTTAATTATGATCACATGCTTTAATATCTAGCTTCCTTGTTCTATCCCTTTTCTTGTCGTCATCATTGTTGCTGTAACCGTGGTGATCTCCAACCATGCAGTATTAGTCACAGCAGAATTCACCTGCCTTTTGCATTATATTATTTTTTTTCCCCCGTTGCGTTTGTTTTTCCTAGTCATCTGCATGCACAATCTGTATTTGGTCAAATTCACACGTATAATAAATCACCCCAGTCAGGCACACTTAGGTCTTTGGCGTTCAAAGGCCTTCAATGCCATTAGTCGCTGGCTCTGTTGCGCTCCATTATCCTATACGGTTGGCCCGCCATAACTGGCCCACAGCTGGGCCAAGACTGGTCGGTGATGGGCTCTGCAAGGGCTGGTGTGGATCTTTAGAGCAAAGCTCACCCCGTGCAGAGAGAGGGAGCAGAGGATGCTATGAAACACTCACTCAAGCAGATGGCCTCACAGAGAGAGCAGGAGGCAGAGAGAGAAAGAGAAGAGAAGAGAAGAGAAAAGAGAAAGAGAACTATTTAGAGTATGAAAGGGAGGGTGAGAGAAGAGAGAGAAGGATGAACAGAAAATGAGTTGCACTTGGTAAAAGGAGGGGTAAACGGATCATGCAAAACGAAAGGAGCACGAACACCCATGATCAACAGTGAAACACAGAGACAGATGCAAGACACTACAAGGTGCCAAGTGAAAAGGGGAGACGCTAAGAATGGTAAACAAAGAGGAGGAAAACGGAGATAGAGATGGAAGGGTTGCAGAGAGAGAGTCACAGAGTGATAAAGACACACGGCTCAATCTCCAGCACCATCATTAGTCACCCACTTTATCTTCCTTTCAGGTGAATTAGAGTCAGAGAAAATGCGTGGGCCCCTCACGGTAAGAGCCAGGGACCCATTAAGCAGGAGGGAACAAATCAGCCCCTGGCATCGGGGTTACGTTTGGGGGTTACGTTTGTCATAGAAACCAGCAGCGATACATCACCACGGATCAGCCACGTCTCCCCGCTCGCCCAAACCAGATTGGAGGAGGCAGTGTTTGTCAGCCTGGTCCCATGGTTTGTCACAGCGAGAGCTACAGACAGCGAGCGCCATTAGGAGGAAACCCCAGCTAGTCTGTCTGGCGGCACCGGGAGCCTGGGAGGGGCATGAGTGAGCCACGCTGCAGCAGCAGCACTTTGCATTGATTATGTGAGTGACAGGCAGACGGCCCAATTAGGGAGCAGCCTGCCCACTCCGATCTCGACATGTCCCGGGTACTTAAGGGCCTTGATGAGACATCCCCTCTCAAGAGTGATGTCAGAGCGGATCGCAGAAGGCAGCTGCATATGGGCCGGGTTTGGCCCGCGTGCGGCGTGGATCTGGCAGACTCCGCTCCAGCGCGGGCAGCTTGCCGGGATATGACAGGTCACTAAGCTAACCACACTGTTCTGCTTCTGAGTCCTCACTTCAGAGCTGCTAGCTGCTGTGCTGCACTGATGACAAATAAACACCACCAAACTGGTCTTGCAGCAGGGAACGTCTGAATGTACATATTTGAATTTAAATATCGTCATGTATATCTGGCTAGATGTGCATGACAATGAATATCTGCAGACAACAATGTACAGATTCGGTCTAACTGAGAGAGCTCAGAATCTCAGCACATATTCCAACACAAGACAGCGAAGGCAAGTGGTGCTTACAGTATATGCTCAAGACCAATGCATGAAATTAAATAAATTATTCCAAATGAAACTTAGAAAATACTCTTTTTACAAAGTGTAAAAGTCTACTCTTGCTCCAAAAAAACTAGGCGTAGTTACATATTCAACACTGGAATAATTTCCAGTGGGTATGAGCCCACCTAAGGCGACTCTGGCAGCCGAGGCGTCGTAGTTGATCCAGAAGGAGACCCAGGAGAGGATGGTGATCAGGATGGAGGGCATGTACGTCTGCAGGATGAAGTAGCCGATGTTCCTCTTCAGCTTGAAGCTCAGTGACAGTCGAGGGTAGGAGCCTGTGCAGAGAGAGGGGGCTAAATTAGTGAGAGCTAACACAGCTAACACTTAAAAGAACAATGGAGAATCTAGACATGATTTTCTTTGTCTCCTTCAGAACAAGTTTTATGTTTGTGCTGCAGTCTGATTGTTTGTATAAAAAGAAATGAGTAAATGGCATTGTGTATTTCATAAATTCAAAGACAGACTGCCTGCACCACTACTCTAGAAAGGGACCTTCAGTGACCTGCCAAGTTAAACAACTGTGAAATAAAAACAAGACAATCAACAAAAGATGAATAGCAATAGATACAATAATTGGCTCGGTAACAACTCAAATATGCTGCCATTGGCAATGACTATTCATATTTAGAATTATTTAATTTAAATGAACAATGTTAATGTTACCATACAGTGCAACAACTTTAACATAGTGATAAGCACTAGCAGCAGTGATAAGTGCTAATGGAAGACATAGTTCATTCATTTGACTTTTACTGTATGTAGGAGTCATTAATCATTCAGAGCTGGGGCTCCAGTGTGCTGGGTGCTGGGGGGGGGGGGGGGGCAAGTGAGAGGAAGAGAGAGAGAAAAGAGTTCTGAAGCCCTAGCGCACCGGTGGAGAACACCACGTTCTTGGAGATGAGCTTGTAGTCCACGATGGAGAACTGTGGCAGCTCGATTCTCTCCACCCCAGAGACGGCGCCGTCCCCGCCTCTCCAGTAGAACTCGATGTCGTCCGTGGTGTAGCCATCTGTCAAGAGAACCAGACACAACGGGCCCGTCAACGTTCCCCCTGTCCACATATGGCGGAGAACGGGGAGGGGATATGCTGTGGAGATGAGAGCCTCTGGGGACAGAGTACCGGAACCGTGGTTCCGTGGAGATATTTCATATCTACCAAGCGTATCACACAGCCCAAGCACGGGATGACATAACGTCTTAAATGTCAAAAGCCGGACTATTAATATTGATGAGCGAAACACAGGAATTAAAAAGTAATGGGAGATTTCTCCCTCTTCCCCCACCCAACCCCCGCCAACGCAACAACACAGGCAAACATTCTGTAGCAGAGCGAGTTGCCGGGGGAGGATGGGAACAGAGAGGGGTGTGTGTACAGTATGTGTGTATGTATGTGTGTGTGTGTGTGTGTATGTGTATGTGTGTGTGTGTGTATGTGTGTGTGTATGTGTGTGTGTGTGTATGTGTGTGTGTGTGTGTGTGTGTGTGTGTGTGTATGTGTATGTGTGTGTGTATGTGTGTGTGTGTGTGTATGTGTATGTGTGTGTGCGTTTGACTCGGGAGCGAGCGTGCGTGGCGCTCGGAGGAGCAGCGCGACCGCAGCGATTCCCTCTCAGTCTGCACCAGCTAGTCTGCTGGAGCCTCGTAATGAGAGCCAGTGACCTATTTAGTGCGATGAATAATTAACGGGCCAAGCCTGCCGCTTTTCCACACGTTTAAGATAGTTATCTCTGCCTGGCTAAGCCATCCAGGTAGCATCAGCAGCGGACAGAAGCAGCCCCCCCCCCTCTGCTGGGTAGTAGTGGTGGGGGGGATGGAGGGATGGGGGGGGGGGGGGTGCCGGAGGTGGAGTGTATGGATAACTTAACCCCTGCAGGGTCCTCACTAGTAATGTTTAATTAAAGGTACTCCAAAGGAAACCACGGAGAGGAATTTCCAAGGCATGGAGACCCACACACACGCACACACAGGCGCGTGGGGCGTGTGCACATGCGCACACACGTGTGCAAATGAAAGAAAAAAACACATGCATGTATGTTACACCTACAAATGTAAAAACTTCCCACGATGGTAATACAAATCTGCAAAAAAACAAACATAAAAAAACATCATGTAGTTAAGGCCAAGCAGAAAAGGCCAGATGCCAGATATTGTTATTGTCAATTTTCAAACATAAAAATTGTTATCACCGTCACTGCATTCTACAGCTTAGCTGGAATGGAATAACTGTAATGTGCCATGATTGTGTCGTCACCAGTTTGGTATTGGAGAACTGATCAACAATGGGACTGGCTTTAGCAAGACTAGATAGTCTACTACCAGCAGGCCTTAAGGAAGTTCAGCCTAACCAACATTGGATAGGTTGAAAGGACAAAGATTCTCTTGGATTACAAATCTGAGTGATTTTTTTGTCCCCATCATACATCTACAATATAAGGCCAGAGCCCTAATGGCACATGTGCTCAACTGTAGTCTTTTAATAGGCCAAAATACTAAGTGGCCTATTGAATCTTTAATATTGATGTAAAACTAAAATGTCATCAGGAAACTTAAACAGTACCCCCTCTCAAAGGGAGCACAAGAATTCTTGAATTTCCCCTTGGGGATCAATAAAGTATCTATCTATCTATCTATCTAAGAGATCTAAGCATAAAAGTTTGAGAAAAAAAAACTTTTGAGCTTTTCCAGCAATACCGAATGTGAAAAAGTAAGTAGTAGCATTACCGGTATATGGT
This sequence comes from Alosa pseudoharengus, assembly GCF_046254945.1. Taxonomy (NCBI): domain Eukaryota; kingdom Metazoa; phylum Chordata; class Actinopteri; order Clupeiformes; family Clupeidae; genus Alosa; species Alosa pseudoharengus. The sequence goes on from NW_027468657.1 coordinate 13,387,541, forward strand.
CAATTCTTGGGAGTCATTTCTCAAGAATGGCTTAAATCTTCAATCTTCAACGTATTCTACAAAACACAGATGTGCATTTGCGTACACATAAACGTACACATTTGTATGATGTTTGTGGGAAGTTATTAGGTCTGTGGCTGTAACACACATGCTCAAGCAGGCACACTGAGGAGTCCTCGTCCCCACACAGGCATACAGTCTGTCTGGACTGCTGTCTCAGGGTCTTGGAGTGGAACAAGAGAGATAGATGGGCAGGGCTGGGCTTATGAAGCAGTCTCCTTCCTGTGTGTGTGTGTGTGTGTGTGTGTGTGTGTGTGTGTGTGTGTGTGTGTGTGTGTGTGTACATGTACGTGTGTATGTTGTATGTATGTATGTATGTATGTATGTATGTTTGTGTGTATGTGTGTACGTGTGTATGTTATATGTATGTATGTATGTATGTTTTTATGTATGCGAGTGTGTGTGTGTGTGTGTGTGTGTGTGTGTGTGTGTGTTTTGTTTCTCTGCGTGTGCGCGCACACGCCTTTACTCTTGTTCCATTAACTCCTATTATCACTGAGCCACTGCCTTTGCCAGAGAAAAGTCATGTGACTGATTTATGTCAACATGGCTTCTGTGTGCCACACTTTGAAGGTGGCTTCCGCTCAGTGCTCGGGTGCAGCCACTGATTAAATCTTCAAGGAAAAAAGCGAGAGAGAGAGAAAAACAAGAAAATGGAGAAGGGGGGAAAAAGACAGAAAAACATGAAGAATCCCGACACCAACTCCCACAGCATCAGAGCCTGGCTGAGTGAAAAGGGGAGATTACGCTCTTATTATCCCAGGAATCTTGTGGTGCTTCTGAGTCATGTCAATTAAAAATGTATCAAGTATCAAGTTCAAGAGGGAGAGGCGAGTCCAGGAGAGGAGAAAAGAGGAGAGGAGACACAAGGAGAGGAGCAGAGGGGAGAGGAGAGCAAGGAGAGGTTAGGAGAAGAGAGGAGAGGAGAAGAGATGAGAAGATATGAGAAGAGATTAAAGGAGAGGTGAGGAGAGGAGAAGAGATGAGTTAAGAGATGAGAGACGAGGAGAAGAGAGGAGAAGAGAAGAAGAGAGAAGAGGAGAATCGATGAGATGAGAGGTGAGAAGAAGAGATGAGATGAGATGAGAGGAGAATAGATGAGAGGAGACAAGAAGAGAGGAGAGGAGAAGAGAAGAGAGGAGAGAAGAGGAGAAAAGATGAGAGGAGAGGAGAGGAGAAGAGGAGAGGAGAAAAGATGAGAGGAGAGGAGAGGAGAAAAGATAAGAAGAGAGGAGAAGGAAGCTGCAGGCTCATTAAACGAGAACAGTGATGGCTGCCAGCGAGTGGTGCTGAGTGTCGGGCATTGCAATCAAGCCCTGAGATTTTTCAGAAACGCCAGACGTGCACATGGTTGTGCAATGTGGAGCAGAGCTTGGATACAGTATGTGCATGTGTATGTATGTGTGCTGTGTATTCACATGCACACTTGTTCATGTATTTGTATGAGTGCATGTGTGTGTGTGTGTGTGTGTGTGTGTGTGTGTGTGTGTGTGTTTTGGCAGTGCCGAAAGACTATGGGTGTATGTGTGATACTATTAGGGCAGATGTGTGTATGTGTGTGTGTGTGTGTGTGTGTGTGAGTAAATGTGTTTTTTGTGTTTGTTTGTGTGTGCGTGCATGTGTGTGTGCAGACGTGTTTCTCTCTCTGTGTGTGTGTGTGTGTGTGTGTGTGTACACCCATGGAGAGTGTGTGTGAGAGAGAGATATCAGTGAGGAATTAGACAGCAGAATAAAAAAGGTTGCTCTTTAAAGAAGGAAGAGACAGCCAGGGCAGTCTCAACTACAGGAGAATGGAACACAGAGCATGAGAACAAGAGAATGGAACACAGAGCATGAGAACAAGAAAATGGAAAGACTCAGCGGAGTGAATGAAAGGATAGAACAAGAAATAAGGCAAAAGAAAGAAGAATGTAAAAGAGATTGAATGATTGTATGAAACAGATGAGAACTGTGAAGGAGCTGGCTAAAGAAGCAAGAGGTAGAGAATAAGAGCAACAACTAAGAAGAAAAGATTGGCAGAGAAAGGCACAGAGGGAGAGAGTGACAGATAGAGGAAGAGAGAGAGAGACAGAGAGGCAGAGGGGGATGAGAATGATGAAAGGAATAAGATAGAGAGAGAGAAAGACAGAGAGGCTGACAGAAAATGCAAGAATACTATAAGGACAGACACATAGGGAAAGACTGACAGAGAGAGAGAGAGAGAGAGAGAGAGCAAGAGAGATGGAAAGAGAAAGAATGAGAATGACAGAGAGAGAGAATGCAGAGAAGACAGAAAGATGAAAGGAAAATGACTGAAAAAGTCAAAGAGGCAGCAAGAGTAAAAGAGAAATAGAAGGAGGGAGACATCAAGAAGAGAGAGAGAGAGTTTAAGAATGGTAGAGAGAGAGGAGTGAAGGGAAGAGAGAGCGAGAGCAAGAGATAGAAAGAAAGTGAGAGACAGATAAATAGATAGAGATAGAGCGAGAGAGAGAGAGAGAGAGCGAGAGAGAGGCCCAATGAGCACAATGGCAGGGGAGTAAGTGAGTGAGAGAGAGAGACGGGATTGATGGAGAGAGAGATCGAGTGAGTGAGAGAGAGAGAGAGATGGAGTGGGAGAGAGAGAGAGAGAGAGAGAGAGCGAGGGGTGGGGGGCAGTAGGCCCATCCTGACCGGTGCTGTTCTTTTAGCGCTCCTGGCAACAGTGTGATCAAACGGCACAGCTGATGCCCCGCCTCCGCCCGACATCACAGCCTCTAATCCATGACTCTGAAGCCCCGCCTCCACCGCACATCACAGCCTCTAATCCATGACTCCGGGGACGCAGATAAAACATGGAGAGGACCTCTCATTTCGCTCCACCAACTTTCATTTTTTATTAGAAGAATCTCCCTCCCCCTTCCCTTTCTTCCCCCCCCTGCCTCTCCTTCTTTCTTTTTTTTTTGCACTACACACAATTACTTACAATAATGGTGGAAAATCATGTGAAATTAAAAAAAAGAGAAATGCTATTCATCTTAATAGAGATGGTTGATTTGGGGCCTTTTGGGAGGCGGGTAATTGCCTAATTTATCTGCACCATAAGTGACTGCTTGAAATGTGATCACTGATGGTTGAGAGCCACACAACGTTTGAATTGAAAAAATAAAACAGAAGCAATATTTCATTCCATATACTGTATGACACCGCAGAAAGGACCATATAATTTGTACAGGACTATGTGAGAGAGCAGGGTTGTCTGTATAATGTAAAGAAGAGAAGAGTAGATGAGAGAAGAGTAAAGAAGAAAGAAGAGTACTACAAAGCCAAAGAGCAGTATCCGCAAAATCGCCAAACTGAGAAAAACAGCTTTTTGTGTTTTTCTTACACCGAGTATAAGCATCAAATTATATTCAACAACAAGGGGTATAATTAGATCGATCAAAGTGAGGTGAATATTAAACATTTAGTTTTTTGACATTTAGGCAAAATTTGGTAGTTTTATAGGCTATACTGCGCTTTGCCTTTGCATTGCTGCTTATACTTACATGGCCATACAATAACATTTTGCAATAAGTGTAGCAAGTGATCATAATCACTCAGTTTTTATATTAATTGAGGAGGTACTTACTACATTTTTAGTGAAGATATGCTGCTTGATGCCTTAACAATGGCACAACTCTGTCATTTATAAACATTTATGTAAAAATGGAACAAAATCAATCGGGTATTCTTGTAGACTTTCATGTCAAGCAATATTGCATTTCTGCACACCAAACCCTAACCTTTGACACCTTTGCACACTGCTGCTTATATTTGTCAAAGTATATGTTAATTACTTTTTGTAAAATCTGACTGACTATTTTGAATATGATACTTTCACTGGCATTTAATATTGTGAGACTGTATCATGATTGACACCTAATGTGTGTGTGAGTGTGAATGGTAGTGTGCATTTTTAGAAGAAAGTCTAGGGCCTTTTTTTAGTCCCAGTCTGTCCCTGTGCACGCATCACACACACACACACACACACACACACACACACACACACACACAGACACACACACACACACACACACACAGACACTTCCACATTCTTGTTGTTTGTCACACTTTCACATGGTTATCAATTCAGGGAAATTGTCTGGGCTTCGAGCTAACAGACAGTAACGCCAGTCATCAGGACTGTCAGTCCTGGAGAACCTTTGATAAAGTGATAGCTTTGTTTATTTCATGCCTTAATTAATCATATCCAATTAGAATAAGGGCAGGTAAACCAAGGCAGAATGCAGTAATGGCAAGTGAAATCGAGGCAGTAAGGGCAGATATTGCACTCTGCCTTGGTTTCACTCTACTTTTCTATACAAACTGCAAACTAAAAATGTAAATTTAGCTAAGAAATTTATTAGGTAGCCATATGCCATTTTAACAGATTGAAGAGCAGATCATGTACTTCTTATTTGTGCAAAAAAAGTGAAGATACTGCTCTTAGCCTTTGTAGGACAGAGTAGTAGAGAAGAAAAGAGTAGATGAGAGAAGAGGAGAGAAGTGGAGAAGAGAAGAAAAGAGAAGAGACATAATGGTAACAGGACTAGGAAGCGTAAAATAATGAAAGAAAAGTAAAAGAGATTGAAGAGAAAAAGTAGTGAGAGGACAGAGAGGGAGTGGAGTAAAGAGAGAGAAGGAGATTAGGACAGTGTGATGAGGAACAAGAGGAACAAAAGGAGGAGAGGAAGAGGAGGAGGAGAGGAAGAAAAGTAGAGAGAGGACAGAGGGGGAGTGGAGTAAAGAGAGAGAAGGAGATTAGGACAGTGTGAGGAGGAACAAGAGGAACAAAAGGAGGAGAGGAAGAGGAGGAGGAGGAGGAGAGGAAGAAAAGTAGAGAGAGGACAGAGGGGGAGTGGAGTAAAGAGAGAGAAGGAGATTAGGACAGTTTGAGGAGGAACAAGAGGAACAAAAGGAGGAGAGGAAGAGGAGGAGGAGGAGGAGAGGAAGAAAAGTAGAGAGAGGACAGAGAGGGAGTGGAGTAAAGAGAGAGAAGGAGATTAGGACTGTTTGAGGAGGAACAAGAGGAACAAAAGGAGAGGGAGAGGAGGAGGAGGAGGAGGAGAGGAAGAAAAGTAGAGAGAGGACAGAGAGAAAAGTGAGAGGAGAGGTGGAGAAAAGGGGATAGGAGAGAGAGAGAGAGACAGAGCGATGAGAAGTGAAGAAAGAGAGAAGAGGAAGAGGAGGAGGAGGAGGAGGAGGAGGAGGAGAGAAGAGGACACAGGGAGGCTATTGAGATACCTGTCCACTCCAGACTGGGGAGTGGGGTGGGGGAGTGTGGGGGAGGGTCTGAGGGCGGTCTGCTGGCTACTCACAGCTCTCTATTTCCAGGGTGCAGTTCTGCTCATCCAGAGGATATCGGCGCAGGTCCATCATACAGGCTGCCGTGGTGGTGATCCTGCCGAGGGGGGGGGGGGGTAGTGTGGATTAAGCCAGGCATTCTCAAGGACACAGGAGACACATGCATGCACAATGTACTCACACACACACGCTAGGACACACACATGCTCACAAAAGCATGAAATACACACATAGCCATACACACACACACACACACACACACACACACACACACAAACACACACACACTTATCCTAGTTATAGACACATACACACAGAAACATTTGGTTATACATACACAAGCACACATCCACACACACATGCTCCCACACTGTTCACACACACACACACACACACACACACACACACACACACACACACACACACACACACACACCCTAGTTATAGACACATACACACAGAAACATTTAGCTATACATATACAAAGCCAAAGCTTAACTAAACTAAAGCTTTAAGTTAAAAAAGGTCTTCGTCTAAAGAGTCAAGTGAAACAGAGGAGAATATCCAACAGGACTGGACACATAAAGCAGTGGGGTCCTCGGGATTGGGCCTCTGGTATGCCTGTTTAAAAATGACATAACGTAGGACTAGTGGATTATATATTGAATGTTTTGTTATATGGCCATTTTTCCTCCCTGAGAACCATGCTATGGCTGGACCACTACATACAAAGAGACCCTTCCACTGCAAGCAACCCTGCTCTCATCTCTGACAAATGGCTCAGTACTTCATCAAGGATTGATAAAGAAAATGGCTTGAATAAGCATCATGAGTCCATCTACTCAGTACACACACACACACACACACACACACACACGCTGAGGGGTGGGGCTGGAGCTAATTAAGCTAGGCAAAACAAGCATGCTTCCCTGGGACGCCATTTCTCCTCACACACACAGACACACACACAGACACAGACACAGACACACACACACACACACACACACACACACACACACACACACACACACACACACACACACACACACACACACACACACACACACAAATAAATAAATAAAAATGTAAAATTAAATATGAGGTTCCTGAATCTAAAATTTAATAGGTTTTCGCCTGAACTTTACTATGGCGCGAATTCTTCTTCAAGACTGCATATCATCAATAATTAAGGACGCAAGTTAATTTGAAATCCTCTCACATGAAATATCCCGCTCCCCCAGAGGCCCTCTCCTGGTGAGGCGAAAGTTCGGAGGGAGACTTTAAAACATGCTCGCTCTCTCTCTTTCTCTCTGTCTCTGTCTCTCTCTCTCTCGGCTGCTCGCTCTCTCTTTCTCTCTCTCTCGGCTGCTCGCTCTCTCTCTCTCTCTCTCTTTCTCTCTCTCTCTCTCTCTTTCTCTCGGCTGCTCGCTCTTTCTCTCTCTCTCTCTCTCTCTCTTTCTCTCGGCTGCTCGCTCTTTCTCTCTCTCTCTCTCTTTCTCTCGGCTGCTCGCTCTTTCTCTCTCTCTCTCTCTCTTTCTCTCGGCTGCTCGCTCTTTCTCTGTCTCTCTCGGCTGCTTGCTTACTCGCGCACCAGGTCCCTATTACGTAACAGGCCCGTTAGTGGACCCAAGGAACCGCGGGACCGGAGGGAGATGGGCACTGTCCAAGTTCGCCCCTTCACAAGCACTCGTCAAGCAGCAGCGGCAGCGGCGGTAGCACCAGGCGCCAGAGCCCATTCACCCGCCATTCTGGCTCCAGGCTCCATCCTCATCCACCACTCAATAATCACAGTTGCACAGGAAGCGCTGGGGAAATGTGGAAATCAGGCCAAGATGGCAGGGGTAAAAATAACAGCCTATTTATAGGTGCCGATGACGGCGTCATCATCATCATCATCATCATCATCACGGAGATTGGTAGCTGCTAGAAAGACAGCTGATGGAGCGAGTCTCACGGTGCTCTCACAGGTCCATATCACCTGTGGTGGTGTTCAAGAGGCAACAGGACTCCCCACTATCCCCAAAATACGGAACAAATACAGAAACAAGCCAATCACAACCACATTTTGTACAAAGGAAACCAAAATGCTTTTCTGAAAATACATGTGAAATGTGAAACAGCTAAAAACAACCGAATGATTAGCTACGACAGCAAAGAGCAAGTCAGATAGACACAGGCAGAGAGAGAGAGACCCTGCCTCTCCCCTCCCACTACAAAAACATGCCTAGCACCCAGCCAGCCTCTCGCTCTCTCTCCGTAGCCGTAGAAACAGCAGCAGCTGCTGCTAGCGGAGGTAGCAGGAGGGGCAGAGGCAGAAGCACACGTCCCCGCCTGCCTCCTCTCTCAGCTGGTCACGATATTGCTCTCTCCTCTTTTCTCCTCTCTTCACTCTCTTCTCCTCTCCTCTCTCCATTCCCCTATCTCTCTCCTCTCCCCTCTCTCTCTCCTCCTCTCTTCTCTCTCTCTCCTCTCCCCTCTCTCTCTCCTCCTCTCTTCTCTCTCTCTCCTCTCCCCTCTCTTCTCCTCATTCTCTCTCCTCTCCTCTCTCCTCTCTTCTCCTCATTCTCTCTCCTCTCCTCTCCTCTCCCCTCTCTTCTCCTCATTCTCTCTACTCTCTCTCTCCTCTTTTCTCCTCATTCTCTCTCCTCTCCCCTCTCTCTTCTCTTCTCCTCATTCTCTTTCCTCTCCTCTCTCCTCTATCTCTCTCTCCTCTCCCCTCTCTTCTCCTCATTCTCTTTCCTCTCCTCTCTCCTCTATCTCTCTCTCCTCTCCCTTCCTGGCCTCCTGCTTACTGGCTGAGAGGTATCAGTTTTCAGAGAAAGGATCTGGGTATGGTCCAGCAGTCAGGAAGTCTATACGATCTTAATGGGCTCAATGGTACCTTTTTACTCTGCACCATGCATTCTCTCTCTCTCTCTCTCTCTCTCTCTCTCTCTCTCTCTCTCTCTCTCTCTCTGCTCTGCTGACCGTCTGGTCCTCTCCTGCCTGACCCATGCTCGGGCTGCCACACTGTTTTTCTCTTAAGCATATTGCAGCACAGGGGTGGGGTGGAGGTTCGGGTCAGTGAGAATCAAATGCTCACTGTGCGTGTGTGTGCGTGTGTGTGCGTGGGTGTGTGTGTTTGTGTGTGAGAGAGAGAGAGGTAAAAGAGAGAGAGAGAGAGTCTCTGTTTGGATTTGCATATCCCCAGACTGGTTTCAAAACTAATGGGAACACCACCACTATAATGTCCCCCCCCCACACACACACCTCTACTTCTCTCTCCCTCCCTCTTTGTCTCTGCTCTCTATCTCTCTCCCTCATTCTCTCTCTCCTTCTCTCTCCTACTCTCTCTCTCTCTCATTCTCTCTCCTTCTCTCTCTCTCTCTCCCTCCTCCTCGCTCACGGTTCATGTGAGGCTTGGCTCTGGACCCCTGGGCGTGATGTGCACCTTTATTCCCAATGACCTTGTTTACTGAGGCTTGTGCTGCAACACACCACAAAGGTCTCCTGACTAAATTTCATTAGGAGGGAGCGCATTTGAGCTCAAAGAGAGAGAGAGAGAGAGAGAGAGAGAGAGAGAGAGAGAGAGTGGGAAAGAGGGAGAGAAAAACAACAGGAGAGGCACATTGTGACAGAACATTACTCCGAGCTACAGCAATCTCCAGTGGAGTGAATTACCAACAACGGCAGGTAAGGCCATCCTTTATGAGGAGAGTCATAATATCCACAGCCATACAACAGATGCAAATCTGCCCTCATAAATATACATTGAATATGAATTTTTAACACTGTCACAGCTTACATGGCTGAGGAATGGGCAGGGTGTCATTTGCGCTGGCACCTAAAACTGGAACTGGCGTGTTCATAGGATGGGGAGCCGGCTGTGGAGTGCAGTGGTTCGGAAACGAAAAACAGCCAGGAAACGAAAAAAGCTAAAGTCTTTCACACAAAGGTCATGGCGGACTGAGAAAGTCATGCATTCGGGAAAACCATGTTTCAGATGGTCAAATATTGTGTCTGGCAACATGTCACAATATCAAATATCACTGACTCAACACGCTCTCCAAAAACAAAACTCTCACTGTCTGTCTCACCCTCCCTTCCTCCCTCTCTCTTTTCCTCCCTCTCTCTTTTCCTCCCTCACGCTTTCTCTTCCTCTCTCTCTTTCACACACACACACACAGAAATGAGCCACAACATTTTTGACTTAAAACCAATGTCAAATAATACTGAGTTGACGACTGCTGACAGGGAGAGACAAAAAGAGAGGGAGAGGGGGAGAGAGAGAGAGAGAGAGAAAGAAAGAAAAAGAGAGAAACAAACAAACAAAAACAATCATTGATTTAAAAACTAAAGCCCTTTGCCTTGAGGTGGTCTCAGTAAGCCCCCTATTGACAAGACATGCGATAAAAAGGGAACGTCGAGGGGTATTGAATTCCCTCCTGCTCCCCTCAGCGGATCTCCCCACACGTAGCGACGCCTGTCATCATCCACACACTATTTTGAACGCCTCTGTGGTGTTCTCCCTCCTCGACAAAAGAAGATGGCCTCCTTAATGGCGTAAGAATATGGTATTACACAAAAGGAGTTTGCGAAGGGGGGGTCTAAAAATAGCCACTGCTTTCGCACTTGCTTGGGCTTGTCTTTGGACGTCCAAATCAAAGCGAGCCAACACGCTTATCCCCAGATGAATCTTTAATGGTTGCGCCTTCTCTCCCCCCTGTTTCCCTCTCTCAATGCAAAATCCTCTCAGAGGCATAATAATTAAAAAAATCTGTGCAATTATCTGTACAGAATCAAAACTTTCTGAATCAATATTCAATAAAATTGTCTTTCATCTTCCATCTCACACATGTGAAATCTCTTCCTTGTCCACAACAAGCATGCACACAAGCATCATTGACTTCTCTCAAAAAAACTAACACAAAATAGATAGGTATTCAACACAGATTGGACATACTCTCAATCACCCACACACACACAGACACACACACACACAGACACACACACACACACACAAAGAACCGATAAAAACAGACCAAACACCCACTGATAAAACATCCATAGCCACACATCTCATCTCCAGTACTGGCCATCTAAGTAAGTGGGCACTCAGTGAGTGAGTGTGTGTGTGTGTGTGTGTGTGTGTGTGAGAGAGATCCGCCTGGCCCCGGCTGCAGTCCCAGTCCCTGTCCCTGCTCCTGGGCTCCTGTAGGCCTGAGTGCCCGGCCGCTGCATGGCGAGGGCTGGATGGATAATCAGATCTGCCTGCCTCTCGCTGATAGCCCGGCTGCGCTCTAACTGACAGTTGGGAACACTGTTGTAATTTTCTGCCTCTCCTGGTAATCGAAGGCCCAGCTTTGGCAGGCTTACGGGAAGGGGAGGAGGAGGGTTGGGAAGGAGGGTGGGGGGTGGTGGGAGGGTTACGGGGTGTTGGAATGGTGCGTACTGGTAAGGAATGCAGACTACCCCACCCCTCCCCCTGTCTTTGCTCTATCCTTCCTTTTTTTACCCCTCCCCCTGTCTTTCCTCTATCCTTCCTTTTTTCCCCCCCTTCTCTCCATCCTCCTCCACCAGCCCCACCGACTCAGAATCCACTCTTCACCCTTTCAGCACACATGCCAGTGTTGACCGACACAACCCCAGCTGAGTGCTCTAATACACTCCTGTCCCCGTACGCACACACACACACACACACACACACACACACATCTCTGCCTCCCACTCTCCCCTTCCTCAGAGTTCTCCTCCACCCCGTAAAAGCATGCCTTGTGGCTGGGGCAGCCCCCCCCCCCCCCCCAAACCCGCTGCACGCAAGAGTTAGCTCTTGAATTGCAAAAAATAAATAAATAAATAAATAATAATTAAAAAATGGGAAAAGAAAAGAAAAAACCAGGGCATCCTACGGGGCCCCGCACTGTCAAGCGTGCTGTTGACTGAAAGGGGACAGAACACCAATTCTCAGAGTGACCTCTCCCGGTGGCGGCAGCGTTCCGCGTACACCAGAGTGGAGCGGAACAAGGAACGTGGAACTGCTGTCTGGGTGCCTCACGTCAGCCCTTGCTTCCAAGCACCCTGTACCCCCCCCCCCTTCATCAGTGCACCCCGTTTCCTGCCATTCTCTCGTTATGTAAAAATATACATGTTGGCTTATGTAATTGGCCACTTACATAATGAAGCGTTAGAAATTACATTTATTGATTTTTTGCAGCATAACAACGCCGATTTATCTGTGGCTCTGCAGATTCCTACATTTTTAGAGCATTCTGATGGGGAAAGCTGACAGGCTCGGAGAAAGGAGGAAAAAAGTGATGCAGCGATACTGAGCGATGGAATTAGCAACGATAATCTCACGCCCCTAAATATAGACATGATGTGGTCTCGTTTGAACAGATACAATATACTGACGGGTATACACACAAACACACACATACACACACACACACACACACACATAGACACACGTCTCCCACACACACACACACACAAGTTTCCCACACACACACACACACAGACACACGCATGCATGCTAATGCACACACACACACGTCTCCCACACACACGTTTCCCACACACATACACACATGCCCCCCCCCACACGTTTTCCACAGACACATACGCCCCCCCCCCCCCCAACACACACACAGACACACACATGCGCGCTTAAGCACACACACACACACATTCGCACCTACATGGGCACACTGAGTCCATTTTATTCAATCACTCACTCACAAATAACAGGACTTCTTTCTCTCTTTCACTGTGCAACTAACCCCATCCACACTGGCCATAAATCACTGCCAAATGGCAGATATTGATCACACATACTGTACCTCTTACTTGGAGACAAATGGCAGATATTGATCACACATACTGTACCTCTTACTTGGAGACAAATGGCAGATATTGATCACACATACTGTACCTCTTACTTGATCACACATACTGTACCTCTTACTTGATCACACATACTGTACCTCTTACTTGATCACACATACTGTACCTCTTACTTGATCACACATACTGTACCTCTTACTTGATCACACATACTGTACCTCTTACTTGATCACACATACTGTGCCTCTTACTGTACCTCTTACTTGATCACACATACTGTACCTCTTACTTGATCACACATACTGTACCTCTTACTTGATCACACATACTGCACCTCTTACTTGATCACACATACTGCACCTCTTACTTGATCACACATACTGCACCTCTTACTTGATCACACATACTGCACCTCTTACTTGATCACACATACTGTACCTCTTACTTGATCACACATACTGTACCTCTTACTTGATCACACATACTGTACCTCTTACTTGATCACACATACTGTACCTCTTACTTGATCACACATACTGTACCTCTTACTTGATCACACATACTGTACCTCTTACTTGATCACACATACTGCACCTCTTACTTGATCACACATACTGTACCTCTTACTTGATCACACATACTGTACCTCTTACTTGATCACACATACTGTACCTCTTACTTGATCACACATACTGTACCTCTTACTTGATCACACATACTGTGCCTCTTACTTGATCACACATACTGTGCCTCTTACTTGATCACACATACTGTACCTCTTACTTGATCACACATACTGTGCCTCTTACTTGATCACACATACTGTGCCTCTTACTTGGAGACAAATGGCAGATATTGATCACACATACTGTACCTCTTACTTGATCACACATACTGTGCCTCTTACTTGATCACACATACTGTGCCTCTTACTTGATCACACATACTGTACCTCTTACTTGATCACACATACTGTACCTCTTACTTGATCACACATACTGTACCTCTTACTTGATCACACATACTGTACCTCTTACTTGATCACACATACTGCACCTCTTACTTGATCACACATACTGCACCTCTTACTTGATCACACATACTGTACCTCTTACTTGATCACACATACTGTACCTCTTACTTGATCACACATACTGTACCTCTTACTTGATCACACATACTGTACCTCTTACTTGATCACACATACTGTACCTCTTACTTGATCACACATACTGTACCTCTTACTTGATCACACATACTGTACCTCTTACTTGATCACACATACTGTACCTCTTACTTGATCACACATACTGTGCCTCTTACTTGATCACACATACTGTACCTCTTACTTGATCACACATACTGTACCTCTTACTTGATCACACATACTGTACCTCTTACTTGATCACACATACTGTACCTCTTACTTGATCACACATACTGCACCTCTTACTTGATCACACATACTGCACCTCTTACTTGATCACACATACTGCACCTCTTACTTGATCACACATACTGTACCTCTTACTTGATCACACATACTGTACCTCTTACTTGATCACACATACTGTGCCTCTTACTTGATCACACATACTGTACCTCTTACTTGATCACACATACTGTACCTCTTACTTGATCACACATACTGTACCTCTTACTTGATCACACATACTGTACCTCTTACTTGATCACACATACTGTACCTCTTACTTGATCACACATACTGTACCTCTTACTTGATCACACATACTGTACCTCTTACTTGATCACACATACTGTACCTCTTACTTGATCACACATACTGTACCTCTTACTTGATCACACATACTGTACCTCTTACTTGATCACACATACTGCACCTCTTACTTGGAGACAATAAAGACGTCAAAAATTCCAGCCACTTTTTTTTTTTTTTTTACCTCAATCCATAAAGCACTGTTCCATCTGGATGTAGCCGAATCATCCTGTTCTTGACCGTGACTCCATGCACAAAGGACTTCTTGTCGTTGAGGAAGTAAGTGTCCGGGACCCAGAGCTGGTCGGCCACGCGGTTATCTAGTGTGAGGTTGAGAGGAATCTCGGTGTAAGACAAACGCTTGTCTCGCCATGCTTGCTGGAAGTACATGGTCAAGGTGTAGTCCTGAGGAAATAGAAAAACAGTTTGTGTAAAAAACTGGAAAGTTCACGAGGATGTCGATGCTGCTTGGGGAGTTTACAGCATCTGGCAGCTTGATTGTAACCACACATTTCTACGTCTATGGTCTTCTGGCAGCTTGATTGTAACCACACATTTCTACTTCTATGGTCATTTGGAGTCAAATTGATCCTCTTTACAGACCAAGAACATAACATTCACCAGCGGCCAGCGCTGGAAAATCACAAGTATATTTAAGTATAAGTATATATACTTTTTTGATCCCGTGAGGGAAATTTGGTCTCTGCATTTAACCCAATCGGTGAATTAGTGAAATTGTACACATTGTAACAGCACACAGTGAACACACAGTGAGGTGAAGCACACACTAATCCCGGCGCAGTGAGCTGCCTGCTACAGCGGCGCTCGGGAGCAGTGAGGGGTTAGGTGCCTTGCTCAAGGGCACTTCAGCCGTACCTACTGGTGGGGGCTCGAACTGGCAACCCTCCAGTTACAAGTCCAGAGTGCTAACCAGTGGGCCACGGCTGCCCTACAGAGGGATTTAC
>NW_027468657.1:13407426-13599926 GCF_046254945.1 Alosa pseudoharengus
TCTACTCATCTCCAGCGTCCAATAGAAAAAAGGGATCAGCACCCTCTGATCTACTCATCTCCAGCGTCCAATAGAAAAAAGGGATCAGCACACTCTGATCTACTCATCTCCAGCGTCTAATAGAGAAAAGGGATCAGCACACTCTGATCTACTCATCTCCAGCGTCCAATAGAGAAAAGGATCAGCACACTCTGATCGAGGTGAAGAGAGAGATCTGGAGGATAGCCAGAGCAGATGAAGACATAATTCCCTTCAAAAGAGGGGTGCGAAACAAATTGAAATTAGTGATGGTTTCATTGTTTCTCTCTCTCCCTCCTCACTCTCTCTCTCTCTCTCTCTCTCTCTGGTTCCCTACAATTAAATAAATTACCGACTTGGGAATATTTGATCGATTAATGTGATAATTGTGGGAGCTGGTGGCATCAGAGTCCTCCCCAGCTCTCCCAGATGTGTGATAGAGAGAGCGAGAGAGAAAGAAAGAGAAAGAGAGAGGAGAGATTTTGATGGAGTGAGGGGGAGAGATTGAGAGAAAGACATGGAAAGAGTGAGAGAAATAGGTAGTAAAGAGAAATTGAGAGAGAGAGAATGATAGATAGTGATAAGAGATTAAAAGAGAGAAAGAAAGTGAGTGATACAGAGAGATAAGAGAAAGAGGGAGCAAGAGAGAGAGAGAGAGAGGGAGAGAAAGAGAGGGACTGGAATCGCTCATTAATTTGTCATGACAGGGAAACCGTCCGAGTGACTGGTTAAGTACATGCCTCTAAACACGCGAGGTCAGGGGGAGATGGTCTTAAGGGCCCTGGGCCTGGCCATTGGGTGCCCATGACATGACCACTCGCTCTCTTGCCCAGGCCCAAGTGGGAACGTTTTAACAGCTACTTACCCACCACTGATAACAAGCCTGACAGCTCAGCTGGAGACGACTTATTAACGAATTACTGCAGTAGATTAGAGACGCAGCACAACGCAGTTGTTCCTGGTCATAAATAATTCAGGCCGTTGTGTCCTCCCCCTCCGTTTACGCGCATGGAGTCTTGTTAGCAGCCAAAGCCAAGCTCAGGAAGGCCAAGGCCAAATGTTCTTTCTTTCACCCTTTTTTCCCTTGCCAGAGATAGCACTGAATGCATGTTTGAAAATGAACCATTTCCCAGGAGCAGTTTAGAGGCTGAGACCACCTCCACTACACCACAGCCTCACTGCCTCTTAGTAATATGACCATCCAATGCATAGCCACTGCCTGCGTTGAACACCGTACAGCGTGGGAAAATAAGCACATAGTTATGGAAGGATGGGGGGGGGGTAATCTGACAACTGAAAACTTTACATTTTCCACAAATAAAATAGAGAGGTGTTGTCATAGCAACAATGGATAAAAATAACATATGGCTTTCTATTTCTATGTTCTATGTAAATCATACAGAAAGAGAGGGACTGAGACGGGCACTAACAAACAGAATTAAAGCGATTAATAATTGCACACACTACTGTGGAGGCACAAAAAGCAGCCACTAATCTAATCTGCAGCAGAGAGCCAGAGTGCTCTCCTCCCCACTGTCCCGTGCTCTTGTGAGCTATCATTGGGCTGCCACGCCTCTTTTTTTACGTGAAAAGAAATTAATACTCGTCAAGATAATGATCATTACAAAAGCAATGTTTCCGCCCCGTTAATTATTTCACCCATGAGCCAGCACAAGTCTCTTTGAATCCTCTCCGTTCACAGCGACTAATTCCATTTGCAGAGTTGCATTGTTTCAATATATTCCAGCGTCTCAACAAAACCGCTGCCATTCCTGCTTAATAAAGAGCATTACCAAACAGGACAAATTTGCTTACAAAAAAAGGAGAGGAAAAAAACACCCAGCTGGCGTAAATAAATAAACTGGCCAACAAACTCAGACGAACACAGTGAAGTGCAAAAAGAGGGGATCATTTATAACATCATCATGTCCCATTTGTATAATGTTTCTGTTTTGCTAAAATCGGGTGAGTCACAGGAGGCTGACACGGCTGGAGAGCATAGCCCGGATTCAGCATCACTTAGAGTGTGCCACCCAGAAATAGCGGAGGGTGTGTGTGTGTATGGGGCAGGGGGGGAGGGGGGGTGGTGGAGTTGGAAGGTTTAATGTCAAGGCAGAATGGCACGGCTAACACACTCTAACCTAAGGATCTCCATCGCCGCGCAGCACACATGACCTTTGGACTTCCTGTTGCCACCTTTGCTGGAGTGAAACAAACATAAGGGCCAGTATTTATATGGGGGCCGCGAGGGGAAGTGCACCCGGTGCTGGACCACCAGAGGGGAAGTGCACCCGGCGCTGGACCACCAGAGGGGCATTTGCCCCCACCTGGGGCTTTTGTTCTGGCCTTAATTAGGGGGCCATCCAGCTGTCTGTGGCAAGAATACTCCAATGAACTAATGAGTTCACATGGGCCTGAGTACGGGAATGCTATCATGTGAGAACAAGAGAAGAAGAGAGAGAGAAAGAGAAAAACAAGGGAGAGAGAGAAGGAATGAGATGAGAGAGAAAGAAGAGAGGGAGAAAATGTAACTGAGGGGACAAGAGAGAGAGAGAGAACATTTCAGAGCATTAAGCATCACCCTCAAAGGAAGGCAGTGGCCACTTATGGAGGGAAAAAGCACATGACTTTGGGTGAAGTTAATTTCTTTCTGTCATTTCTCATTTGGATGTTCAGAGCATCTCTAGGCCAGGCAGAAATCTGTAGATCCCATTTAACAATGAGCTATGAGCCTACCAGGCAAGCACTTAGGGGAACCTTTTTGTAATACTCAGTGGAAAAAATGTCCTGTATTTGTAGGCAATAGTGTTACAGTGCTAGACTGAATCCAAAAACCATGTACTAAGGTAATATGACAGCTATTATGACTTGGTCAATTATCTGCAGAAAATTGTGATGCAACACCATAGAAATACAATGACATTTTCAATTTCCATGCACAGAATACTGTTCCAATGGGAACCACAGTTCTGGAATTCTGCGGTGGAATTACAGCATTTGATACATCACAAATCAAGCCATCCAAAGCGTATGCTTTGGCACAGACAGTTCCAACTGTTTAGGCTGACTACAGCGAGTTAATGCAACTCAGCTTTAATGGCATTTACAGCCCAAATGACCCAGTCAGACCGTGCCAGACATGACCGGCCTAAACGGTCAGAACATCAATCGGGTCTGGTTCATCTACATGATTAGAGCAATCCAGTGCTATACACACTGCATCTCAATAAAGCATTTTTTAAAGTACAGTCTCTTGCCCCACAGGAGGCCGGGGCTACCACCCTCAAAATCTCCCTTTGATCTTGCCATGCAAAAAAAAAAAAAAAAAAAAAATCCATCTGCTGGCTCAGGGTCAAACTCAAACAAATAGACCTAAACAGAGTCTTTTGCACAGAGCGTTTTTTTTTTTTTTTTTGAAGGAACACAAATTGAAGTTTGGGGATGCCACACTATTATCATCACACCACCATGCCATGCCAGTAAGGCACAGAAATAAGTTTGAGGCTCATCCAGCATATACTACTGCAGCATTGAAAGGATCTGTGAAGGGCCTTCCATTTCTTGAATGCCCCCAATGTTTGAGGTGGGATTACTTTGGATTTGGAGATATTTTCCATGAAATTACAGAAAAGAATGACCAAATAGCTGCAGGCTGCTGGATGGTGTCAGCACTCGTTCACTGTTTGTGTTACACATGCAGTATTAAGCATGTTTACTGCAGATGGGTGCGCTGAAAGGTGTCAAAGGAACCAGCAATCACATGTAGTGTTCCATCGCTTGGTACCACCTACTATCTAGCCCTCAAAACATTTGTTTTCAGAAGATAAAAAAAAAACGCTATATTGTTTTGGTCATTCCATGGACATTTATGTTGACCCATTGAGGAGCTGGCTTCACAAATATCCACAATATGTAATTAATTCACAATTCTATAAAAAAAAATGTAACAAAACGTCATGTGCTACATGTTCCATTGAACTTGTTCTCCATTCTAACGGAATCTTGCCATCCATCCAAATCCATACTGCAGATGGACAATCTTATGAGTTGTTCTCTGATCCCTGCCATATCATCTGAGAGGTACAACTGTGCATAGGGACAATCAGTAATTAGATTTACATCCCTGCATGATTAAAGGATGTCATCTAGCTAGAGCCGACAGGGGGTACCGTTGCGTAGGGTGAACTTTCTCTTCCCCCCAAGACAGCTAAAATATGGGAATGCTTCCCCATCAGTAAAGAAGACAGAGCTACACAGCAGAGACACACAGCAAAGCTACACAGCAGATAAGAAGCCATTGACTATCGACTTTACATTTGCCTAATCTTTGCATTTTTATCTTTACATGGCGGCGCTTTCCCTGGTGTGTATTGTCAATTGCCTCTCCTTGAGGAAAGAACAATCACCTTGAACTCTAATTGAAAGCGGGAACGGATGCATCTTCTATCTTTGAAAATATATAATCTATCAGCCAGCTAATATTTCATAGAGAAAGCGCAATACACGGAATAGTAAGAGACACGCAGTGAGTGCGAGCGTACGGCGTGCGGGCGTATGAGTGCGCCAGTGCGCGTGTGTTTTGAATTCAAATGTAGCTTGCCTCTGTTCAGCTACAAAATACAGAGCAGATAGACTACACACGGTGCAGGATTTAGCAATAACCCGGCACAAGATGGTCCGTTATATTCGCAACATCATGTTAACAGAGCCGTTATCAATTAAGTAGGGGGCGTGCCATGGAGCATGTTAATTTTTCTCCCAAACGATCACTGTAACCACATCTTGCCAAGAGCCTTCTCGTTTAGGGAACATTTGACAACCACATCCAGATATATTTTCAGGCAGGAAAATTCAGCACTACGTACCATGTTCACCTCCGATACCATGTCTATGCTGGCTATGTCTATGTTCATCCCGACTGCCACCGGAGCACCTGAAACGAGAGAGGCAGTAAGGAGACTTGTACCAGTGAAATTCTACGTGATAGACCGCACAGGTTTAGCGTTTCTGATGTTTTCTCTAAAATTCAACAGGCAAGCCAACCAACACCCCATGTTACTGTAATTGGCTTTGCGCAATGGTGAATGGCAAATTCAAAATGGCAATTGTGCCCAAATGTCTAGGTTTCTGTTAAAAAGTGTTCGCCAGTTACCAAGACACTGTTCATATATGGTGGAGTCGACTTTCTTTGGCTCTGTTTTGCTTCACGAGCCAAAGACTCCTATGCCAAACGCTTAAATAAATCTGTCTGCACAGTCCTCGACCATAATTTGGTTGATTAAAAAATTACAGGTAGCATTTCAATTACCGTTGCGATGCAACCAAAGTTGCACCGCGAATGGAATCGATAACGCAAGTTGGACACCCCCTCCATGGACCCAGGGATATTGTAATAACATATCATAAACGTGAAAGGCACAATTAAATGGAATGATGTTATGGACCAAATCGCCAGCTAATGATGTAAATTACACAATAACAAGGTGTGCAGGGGTAGCCAATAAAACTAGACTCACATGTCATTGTGCATGTGCAGCACGTCATAGGCTGTGAAAGAATTACATTCAATTTCAACCGCCTTACCTCCAAAATCTGGCCTCAACCGAATATCGTATCCTTTCATCAGTCTATCCACCGTATCCTTGACCACAGGCATATTGCTAGGGTCTCTACAACCAAACAGAGGGTGTCACATCATTAGATGAAAACGTCTTATTTATGACCAAATTTTGCATGCATCATATTTATAAGTGTCATAAGCCAAAGCGAAAAATGGAAATTTTACCTTTGTGCGCAAACCAAATTCATAATTAAAGGACCAATGACGAAAATGGATAGGCTTTTCCTGATTCTCTCCATTGCAACTGTTTTGGTAGGATTTTGGATCCAGCGAGGAACGGCGCACATTCAACTTACTCCAGACAGTGCAATGAAGCCAATGAGGAGCGCATGCGTACATCCTACCTCAAGATCAAAGAGCAGCTACTGATGATGGTGGATGAGCAGTTTCCATTGCAGAGAAAAAATTAAAGGAACTTCGATGAACGTAGTGAGCAAAATAAGAAGTCCAGCTTAGACGTCAACGTCAAAAAAGGAACCCCAATTAATGTCAGCAACATGTGACACTCATTAGTAGACCATTCAAAGTTTATGTAACTTTGTATTGATTGGTGTCACCAGGATAGCTGAACTGAAAATAATAAAATAATCCTATTAGTGTCATATAGTTAATAAAATCATATAAATAAGTTACATAAAGAAATAGCACTATAAGTCTCACTCCGATTAATTATGCGGTGTGTCAACTCCTTCCGCTCACACCCTCAATGAACTTAATATTTAAAGATATTGTTTGGCCCCAGTCGGAACCGCCCCCACCATTCAGATTGACAGAATGGTAAATATGAGGCGTGATGATTTAAACGTAATTGGAGATAGATGGGGCATGGCATACACACATGGATCAGAGCTGTAACCAAACGCGGTTGAGACGCCCAAGAGCGCGAATACATGGTCTGACGTATCCTTTCCAGCGGCGAAGTACAAACCGAACCAATTACCTCAGCCACGAATTCTATGTGACTGATCACAGTAAACAGAGCATTGTTCGCTGCGGGGTATGCCATTGGCTCCTTCATACTTGACAGGCAAAAAGTAACAACAATTTGTTGAAATGGGAAATTTAAAAAGTCAGAAATAAGATTAATGTTTTACATTCTTCTGTAAGCCATAAAGCACCATTACTAGGTGGAAACGGTGTCTATAGAGATGTACATGTGGGACAAATAAATAAATATATACATATATTAAAATATATTCTGTAGAATTATATGACAACTACACACAGACAGTTAAAACAGTTGCAAACAAGTACATGAGTGATATTTTATTGTGTGGGGAACAAGGAAAGTACAACTATCCATGCACAGAAAAACAGTCCAGTAAAACTGGGCCTTTGGTCAATTCCAGGCTGCTGACTAAATAGTGTTTTGCATGGGTCATCACATTGATGGAACAAAAATGTTGGTTGCATGGCTCATCACATTCTTGGAAAAAGCAAATGGCACAGAATTAATCTAAGCAATAACATGGTTAAAAAAATAATTAACGGCAGGACGGATGATTGCAAAGAAATGCACTCGGCATGGCATAGTCGCCATGTTGACATCCGACCACCAATTAGCAGCGCGGGCCCAACTCAATGCACAATGGAGTTTGCTCTGTCAGCAGTGAAGCCTTGTCTGCTTATGGACATTCCCCTGTATGGAACAATGATTAACAATAAAGGAAGGGGGGGGACAAGACAACAACAGAACTGTTCTACAGCCAACGCCTTTGCGGAAAATAGACCCCATCTTCTCTGCAGTCATGTTTTCAGGAAACGGCCGTATATGAATCACGACTGGAACAAGGTAGCTGGGTTTGCGGGGAGGCAGCGGCATAAAAATTCAGTCTTATGATTGCTCTTTTTCAGATTGTGAATTTCTTTGAAGCTGCCAGGGAGTATAAGCCTCCTCCAATGCGTTTGATCTCCTGCAGTGAGCCACATGGCTCTGTAGAGGGCAGCCGTCTGAAAGCGTTGGTTCCATGTTGCATCACCAGCCACAGCTGCAGATTATATCATCAACTTCTCCTGGGTGTGTGTGTCTTTTCTACACTCTGAGGGGTGGGACCTTAGGGGAGGTGTGTGTGTGTGTGTGTGTGTGTGTGTGTGTGTGTGTGTGTAGGGGTTGTGAGGGGGAGACTTGAACAAGGTTTGAAAAATGAGGAGGATTTTTTCCCCCCGTTCTCCCTCTCACAAATGGCTGTCTGGTGTCTCCGAGGGATGCGGCTTTGCCATGGTCGTATGGAAATGTCATGGAGATGGCGAGGGGAGAGTGGAGAGGTCTGACTGATTGAGAGCCTGGCAGAGCAGTGGAGAGAAGAGAAGAGGGAGGAGACGAGAATGTCTCTACTGAGGACCTGGGGCCAGAGGAGGAGGTGGTGCTGATGGTGGAGGTGGAGGTGGTGCTGATGGTGGAGATGGTGCTGATGGTGGAGGTGGTGCTGATGGTGGAGGTGATGGTGATGGCGGAGGTGATGGTGATGGTGGAGGTGGTGCTGATGGTGGAGGTGGTGCTGATGGTGGAGGTGATGGTGGAGGTGGTGCTGATGGTGGAGGTGATGGTGATGGTGGAGGTGATGGTGATGGTGGAGGTGGTGCTGATGGTGGAGGTGATGGTGGAGGTGGTGCTGATGGTGGAGGTGGTGCTGATGGTGGAGGTGGAGGTGATGGTGGTGCTGATGATGGAGGTGAAGGTGGTGCTGATGGTGGAGGTGATGGTGGTGCTGATGGTGGAGGTGGTGCTGATGGTGGAGATGATGGTAGAGGTGGTGCTGATGGTGGAGGTGTAGGTGGTGCTGATGGTGGTGGTGAACCTCCCGCATAAGGACAGAAGCGAGCAATCATCAGCTTGAGATCAGCTGCAAGAACTCACTGGCCCAGGACCCTGTAGAGGAGTAAGGAACACACACACACACATACACACACACACACACACACACACACACACACACACACACACACACACACACATTATGAGCCCTGCTTGAGAGCAACAACTCAATGATTCACAGCAAGTGCCTGCCCTCACAGTGAGACCTCTACCTGAACAACCCAAATCTGAGGGTTTTTTCCGTGCTCAAGCTCAAAATGAGAGGGCAGGCAGCCACGTCAATATGTGACGCTTGTTCTGAATGTGTTATTAAGGAAGACCACTGAGCTGAGGTGTCGGAAGATAACCTGCATTGTGAGATCTAAACTATGAACGAAGAGAATGATGGTTAAATTACTTAACTCTAAGCAGGATCGCTGTTTACAGTGTTTGATCTTACAAACTTTTTGCAGAATTTGGCTCATTATGTCAGTAAGTATAAGTATATATACTCTTTTGATCCCATGAGGGAAATTTGGTCTCTGCATTTATCCCAACCCACGAATTAGTGAAACACACTCAGCACACAGTGAGGTGAAGCACACACTTATCCCTGCGCAGTGAGCTGCCTGCAACAACAGCGGCACTCGGGGAGCAGTGAGGGGTTAGGCGCCTTGCTCAAGGGCACTTCAGCCGTGCCTACTGGTCGGGGTTCGAACCGGCAACCCTCCAATTACAAGTCTGAAGCGCTAACCAGTAGGCCACGGCTGCAACTCTATAGACACAACCAAAAAAGACATAACACTTGGAGATAAACAACTCACATCTATGCGAAAAAATGAAACAATCAAAACTTAACAATTCTTTCTAAAAATCATTGCAACAAAATGATACACTCATGCACCATTTGAATTATTCTTTCAAATCAGCAGCAACACACTGATGTGCTTTATATAAAACACTGCGATCTTAACTATCTTTCTCAGAGAGACTTTTGTAAAACTCAAAAATAGAAATGCTCCAGTAATCAGCTTACAGTTGTTGTTTTTTTACAACTGCAACAAAAAATATATAAATATACTGCAATATATATACAGCTCTGGAAAAAATGAGTGACAATCAAACAAGTTGACGATCATATTCAAATGTTACTCAGCAACCATAGGATGACAAATGTGCAGTGGTCTCGTATTTTTCCCAGAGCTGTATACACGTATACTGTATGTATATGCATATACTGCAGTAATCAATACAATGTAAACAAAACAAAAATTAAACAAAAAATAACAGGTCAATAGATCCTGACTTCAAACGGGATCTGGCCACATACAGTAACCTCATCTACATCAAACAATATAATATATATATTCATATTTATATTTATATTCATATTCATATCCAGCACTGACCTGACCCCCCATCAATTGCTCGGCATACCTCTTCCATTGCTTGCAGAAGAGGCATGCAAGCATGTGGTTGGTGGTCATATACTTTTCATTGGCACGCTGAAAAACATTCTTCGATACGTTTTAGAAATGGGGAGTAAAGGGGCAAATACAGAACTGTACATGGGTACTCAAAATAAAAGTACAAAGTTGAACAGGTACACAATGGCCTACCTGAAGTCTATTTGTAGTGCTATGTCTCAGACTGATTGGTGTTCAGTTTTTTCTGTAATTGTTTACAGGTATGTGTGTGGGTACCAGATGTGTTTTGCATTTTGAATAGAAGTGTTTCCCCAATGATTACAAGAGATTACATTTTTGAAGTGCCTAGCGTAAAAAAAACATGTGTATATTTCGCAATAAATGTGTTGCAGAATTGCAAACAAAGTGCAAAGCAGAAAGTGTGTTTAAGGTATGGTTACACTATGGTTAAGGTTACAACAACTTCAGGTTTTAAGGCTTTGCTGTAAGCATTCATTTTAGTGTGTAAGCAATGAGCAAAAACTGTAATCGGAAAGCCCTTGTTTAATCTTGAATGAATGCAAATGTTACTTTTTATGACATTTATTTGTATTCGCTAGTGGTGGCCTTGGCTTGGTCGTAAAAAATGGAAAGCAACAACGGAAAAATAAACCTTCCATGTGGAAATGTAATTTTCATAAAAATACATCCTCGGTGCCCTTGTTTCCATGCAACAACACAAGCCCACCCAACAGAAACACCAGCTTGCTCTTTTTCGTCTGCTTGTCCCGCGGCTGTTTTAGAATCAGAAATTATTTATGTATTTACAGCCGGGATAAAAGTCCCAGACAAAAAGGAAGAATAAAAAAAAAAGAACACAGCGAGCAACCACTGTTGCATAAAAATCTGAGTACATCTCTGCAAGTTTCGTGGCTTTAATTCAGAACGCCACCTCCAGCATTGCTTCCTGTTGGATGCAGAACAGCTGTGCAGAGGAGGACGTTTGCACACAGCCAGTGCATCACACTTGAGGGGATACATATGGGAGCGTCGTATTTAAAGAACCGTTCAAGTATTTTCTATAAAACTAGCAAGTTTACCAACCAAAAGCCCAACAGACTTGCCAAACAAACACATAGGAGCTCACGTTGGCAATGTACTGCACATACGACCATGGCAAAGCTGCATTCATGGGTACATTACTGTACTTACAAGGATACAAGGATACAAGGATACAAGGAAGTTTATTGTCACATGCATATAGTTACTGGAAGTAAGAAATGCAGTGAAATTATGTCTGGTGTCAGCCTATTTGTGCATTAATGGGGGGGGGGGTAAAAAGTGCAGTAGAAGAGGGGTTTAGTAGATTAAGTGGCAAGGGCTGCATAAAAAAGGTGGGGAAGGATTGGGTGGGGGGCACCAACAAGGATAGGGTACTTCAAAAGGGTACTGCCCCAGCAATAAGCATTTGTACCCACTTAGGTACACACTGGTACTTTTTTAGTGTGTACCTGGGCTTCTCCATGGTGTCCTTGGAGAGGTAGTAGTACCAGTACACCAAGTTGAAGGAGCCGAAGGCCAGAGGGAAGAGCACTCGGGAGTAGGAGTCAATGGGGCTGGTGCCGGCCAGCAGCATGTTGGTGGGGATGGCCGAGCCAGACTGCAGGAAGTTGGGCAGTCTCTGTGCGGGCTCACTAATTATCGAGTTGGACCGGTACTGCCTGCTCCTACCACTGTCAGGCTAGGAGAGAGACAGAGAGAGAGAGAGGAGATAGAGAAAGAGAGAGAGAGAGAGAGAGAGAGATACAGTCAGAGAGATAGACAGAGAGAGAGAGAGATACAGTCAGAGAGATAGACAGAGAGAGAGAGAGATACAGTCAGAGAGATAGATAGAGAGAGAGAGAGATACAGTCAGAGAGATAGACAGAGAGAGAGAGAGATACAGTCAGAGAGATAGATAGAGAGAGAGAGAGATACAGTCAGAGAGATAGATAGACAGAGAGAGAGAGAGATACAGTCAGAGAGATAGACAGAGAGAGAGAGAGATACAGTCAGAGAGATAGATAGACAGAGAGAGAGAGAGGAACAAGGAGGGAGACACAGATAGAGATGAAGAGAAAGAGTAAAACATGTGAGATTAGCATGCCAGATGGAAGGTTATTTTAGCTGGGGACATGTACTACCAGCTATACAGTTTAGATTTCACAAGTCCATTCTGCTCCTCAGTAAATGAATGCTTATGCATATCTGTTTACAACTATGCCAAGTCTAAATTATATACATACAACATATAAGTTAGGACTTGACACAAGAGATTCTAGATTGTTTTTTTTTCTCCTGCACAAATCTAAAACAGCTATGGGAAATATTTCCCATATATTTCATATTTTTAGACCTAGAAGATTTTCCACTGGACTTTACAACTGAAAGTTATACAATTTTAAATAAAATCTTTGAGCTAATGAGCTCACAGATAACACACCAATACTTGCTCATAGAAATCCAGCACATTTGACAGCAAATTTGGCATATGGGGTGGGAACCCAGAATGGAAATCAGGGATATTAGGATGATAAAGTTGACAACAGTACCTTTAATGGTATCTAATGTAGTCTTCCATTTGACCACTAGGGAGCACTACAGAGGAAAGTGGCCCCAAAATGTAAATATTATCCATACACTATATATGGGCTTGTTTGTTTGTCAGCTTTTCCCCCATATATTGTAGTGTTCCACATATTCCATGATTGATTGAATGATTTGGCATTCATTATGCAGGAAAAAAAGTGTTAAATCACACAGAATGTATTCTGGTGACTGTATTTGAAAAGGCTTGATTGTTTCTTTTGGACTTTTCATTGGGCCCTGGTGACATCACAGCTAAAGAGGATGTTTTTTCTCCCCTCCTTCCGAGCCCAGATGGTGGATGGGAACTGCAGGTTGAACATGCGAAATGTAGGTGAGAGATTATGTGTGGAGGAGTCATGGAGCCGGGTTAGAACGCCGAGGCTATTTTTAAAATGCCAACGGTGAGCTCACCACGTGGGAGTTCTCCCCAGAGATGGCGAACGCCCGTGGCATTAGCATATTTACCTCTGCATAAAAGATAAGAGCTCCGTGTCGTTACTGATCTTGCCGTGTGAGAACCGAGTCCCGACACGAGCAGTCATTAAAACTTTCGTGCTGGTTCCTTAAAAAAAAATGGCCCCAGGAGCAGCACCCGTTCCCTCTTCTCAACACCCCCCCCCCCCCCCCCCCCGTCTCACCACCCCCCTCCATACACACACACACACACACACACACACACCTCACTCCCACCTCATTTTCTCCTGACGCAGACCCACATCCCAACTCCGCTGTCCTTTCTCCATGGAGCTTTCTGAAGGTCTCGTGCCGTGTGCTTGCCTGGCTGGTTGGCTGGCAGCTCAAGCACCTCACGGCCTGGGTTTACACGTCAGCCCAGGGCCTGCACTGGGGCCCTCACACCAGCTGCTGAGGCTGGTGCTCTCTCTCGCTCTCTCTCTGTATGAGTGTGTGTGTGTGTGTGTGTGTGTGTGTGTGTGCCAATACTTGTAGACATAAAGTCCTGCATGCATAAGAAATGTCCTTTGGTGCTGGGTGTCAGTAAGAGTACCGCAAAAACCAAAAGCTTGGGGGGTTGAGCCTTAACACCCACTAGCGTCTGCGTCCTAAATCACATACGGGCCCAGTGGACACTGGGGTCCAGGGTCAAGTCTGGCCCGAGGTCCTGTGCCGAGCCCACTCCCCATCTTTCTCCTACCCATTTCCAGTCTACTTTGCTCTCTCCGCTGATCTGTCAGGCAAGAAATCTTAAGAATTGAGAAGAAATCTGAAGATTGAGAGCACAATTTAGTAAATCGAGCGCACAATCTACAAAATTGTGCGCACAATTTAATAAAATGAGACCACAAATTAGTTTACAAGTGCACAATCTTTAGTAAAATGTGCGCACAAAAATAAAATGTGCAATGACACCTGCTGGGCTCCATACTACAGTGACAGCACTACTACAGTATATCTTGAGGTGGGCACCAAGGGTCACTCACCGATCCCACTTCATCGTCGCTGCCGTAACCCGTGATGACGCTGTCCTGGCGGGATTGTTTGCGCTTCTTGCGCTGCATGCGGATGCCTTGCAGAGTGGCAAAGTAGTTGACCGCCGCAAACTCGATCAGGGCGGACGCCACGAAGGCAAAGCACACGGCGATGAACCAGTCCATGGCCGTGGCATACGACACCTTGGGCAGACACTCGCGAGCGCTGATGCTGAGGGTTGTCATGGTAAGCACCGTGGTGATGCCTGAAGAGAAAGATGGAGAGGTGGATGTGAGGTACGTGTTAGAGGCTGATTCCTCATTGGTGCCAGTCAAAAACCTTTGATTAAATTGGATATTTACCCATTAAATCCAGTTTAAATCAGACACTAATGACTGAGAAAAAAATTACTTCTGTGACACTTCTGTGAAACCACCAGCCACAGAAACCAGAATTTCTGGTGTATTATAGCACGTTACAAATGCATGACCATATTTATATTCATGAAAATTAACATGGAACACAAACAGACTTGTGTGACTGAATTCTCTCACATAAACACAACAATCGACAGATCATCAGCCTACCAGCAACAGTGCGGGCTGGCACTGACTCCTTGTTGATCCAAAATGAGACTTGGGACAACCCAACAATCATGATCAGTGGCACATATGTTTGGATGAGATAGTAGCCTAGCTTTCGTTGGAGAAGAAAATGCACGACCTGGACAGAGTAATGACCTGGAAAAAAAAAACAATGATAGGAAATGTCAGGCTGAGAGCGAGAATAAACAAGATTACCAGGAGAGATTATGTATATCAGGTTAGATAAAGTGCTCTGGGATGCCAGACATAGTCCACGAAAGTGAGCACTTTCTTTGTGGGAAGTGCACTTTGAGGGCACTTTATTGCTTTCTTCCTGCCTATTCACTTGGGGGATAGCAATGTAATAAGAAATTGAATTGCACCATCTTCATTGTGTTACGCCATCACTTCTATATCATATTTCTAGAATACATATCCTTAAAACTAATCATCTCAGGCAGCCGTCGATAGAATTAGGCATGCAGACAAATTGATGACCACTGAATGTAAGGAAATGTAATTATATTTGATTAAAAAAATGCTCTTGCTGCACCACAGGGGGAGTACCACATTTTCAGTGTCACCTTTGTGGTTTATTAAAAGAAAGAGAGTGCTCAGAAATATCTCAAATGTGGTGTCAGTTACATTCACACACAGGCATAAACCAATTACATGGCCGTGTTGAGTCATATATATACACAGTGTTTGAAACCCACCACACTACTCATCAGCTTAACCTCAACATGCTGCGCACAGAGAAGGATGTTTTTAATTGGGTGTATGATTAAAAGAGTTGCGGGTATCCGTGTTGATGGTGAATATGCGAGACCAGATGAGAAAATGAGAGAGAAAGAAAAAGAGAAACAGAGTATGATAGATAGAAAGAAAAACAAGATGGGGAGAAAACAGAAGAGGGGGAGGGAAGAGAAAGATACAGAAACTGAACGAGAGAAAAGGGCTCCATATCTGTGAGCGATATTCTATCCCCTCTTTGATATGTTAACTGGGCCACAATCCTATCTTTTGGGCAACTGCCTGATCCTCTCTCACTCTCCCTCTCGTTGCACGCTTTCCCTCTCACACTCCCTGCCTGCTCCACGGATCTGATGGGTCCTCTGTGGGGAACTCCACTTTTTTGCCTGTCCATAATTCTCTCTCTCTCTCTCTCTCTGTCTCTCTCACTCGCTCAATTTCTCTCTCTCTCTCTCTCTCTCTCTCTCTGTCTCTCTCACTTACTCTCTCTCTCTCTCACTCACTCTCTCTCTCTCTCTATCTAAGCCTCTGGACCACCACTGTTCACCATCAGGAAGTGTGATGGGCTCTCTGCACCACTGTTCTTTCATGGTTAAGGCAGACAGCACAAATGAATCCAAGCCAGTTAAGCATCTTACATCGAGCTAATGAGAGAGACAGCAACATAAATACATATAAATCTATATGCTGATCTGTTTGGACCCCATATAAAATATATAATATGCTCTGAGAATAATGGCTAACAGAAGCATGCTTTTGCTATAATCATGTCAGAGAAACACAGCATGGCCAAGAACAACAAGACAAAAACAACATGGCCGACTGAAGATGATGGAGGATGATGCAGATAGAGAGCATGCATCTCTCTATGGGCTGCTGTGATGATAGCAAATCTTACCTGTGTTGATTTTGTATGTTTCAGTGTAGAGGCTCTGCCCAACAAGGTCATACTGTAGTAAACTGGACGACTCTGGCGGCACATCAACTGACGCCTCGAAACCCTTTCTCCAGGTGTAAGCTATTTCGCGGTTGGTGTATGCATCTGTTTTAAAAGCAGCCAACCACACGCAAGTTATCTGAATCAACTGGTCTGTATACAGTAGTAACAGAAACCACATTAACAACAGCACACTTACAGCTTCCAAAGTATAAAGGACAAGCATGTCCATCCAGTGGAAAGTCCTGCAATTGCATTGGACACTCTGCACTTATTGTTAGTCTGAAATGCAAGATAACATTATTAGACTCAATCTTCACAGTTACAGACAAATACATACGGATCCAATACCTTCTGTCTATAACTATGGTACTTACAGCACTTATATGTATAACAGACTTCTCCTATAGCTTCTGTCTATAACAGGGGTGTCAAACATAAGACCCGGGGGCCAGATCAGGCCCGCCAGCAGGTTTACTGCCCCCCAAGATGTTTTGGGTAGGAAGGTAAAATTAGAAAAAAAAAGATATTCACATCCAGTTGTCTTCTACAATGTAAGCAATATCTCTATGATATGATAAATTGATTAAACCTAGCACTACAAACCATTCTCAGGAAGGAAGTGGCCGAAAAAACTGACATGGGAGGTGGGTATTCGAAGAGAGAAAGAGCAGTATATGACAGCACTACATGATTTGTGCTTGTGTGCTCATAAGTGGGTATAGTAAAGGAGTATATCATCAAACAACAATCTGATACCCATGGCAAAAAATAATCATGACCATGACAATGACAGCCCCAACGAGGTCTCATTCCAACAAATGACCAACTCACTGCCTAATATAAGTTGACACCCCTGGTCTGTAACTATGGTATTACAGCACTTATATAAATAAAAAGAGACTTCATTATTCAAAACAAATTCAAGTTGAACATATGTGTGCACTCTAGCCTATGAAACCCATGATGTAGTTAAGGCTTCTTCTTCCTCTGTTGGCATACAGGGGCACTGCCAATTCCCATGTGCTATAAGCGCCTAGTTGTGCCTTTGGTAGGCCCTATTTCAGAATGCCTGTTTGTCTGTGCAATAGGCATACCTACCTCATAGTGTAAAACACTGTTCCATTCTGCATGATGCGGAACATCTTGTTTGGGGTTGTCATATTGTGGGCGATGGATCTCTTGGAGTTTCGGAAGAACGTGTCCGGTGTCCAAATTTTGTCCACCATCATGTTGTTAAGACGAAGGATCTCAATGGGGCCTTCGAACTTCAGCCGCTCATCAACCCACATCTGCCTGAAGAACATGTCCATTCTGTACTCCTGGGAGGATTTAAAGACCAAAGAAAAGCTTAGTCAATAAAATCTCATTTACAGCTTATTATTATAACTCTATAAAAAAGGTCCCGTGTTCCATCTAGGTTCTGAGATATTGTGCATCATACTCATAAGCGGAACAAACCTCTTTAACTATAGGCCTAATGTCCAAACAAGAAACACCTCACCTCACCTTCTTAAGTTGTCACAGAATAAGAATACCGGTATGTCAATAACTCAATTTTGACAAAAATATCACATAGAACATTGTAATTGGGCGTGAAAATTGTTTTCTTATAAGCTTTTTTGTGCGTTCCTGGTGCCGATGCGGGTATTCCCCATAATGTCTTTGAGGACTCCACAGCACTGTGCAGACCAGAGCTAACTTAAAGATTGTGGAGCAGGACGGATTTAGACCTCGTGAGTTAAAAATAGGCCTAAAAAAGGACTTCCATGTGCTAATGGCTACCCTGGCTACGTTGGGCCAATAGACTGATATGCTGCTGTAGGCTATCTTTAGGTGTATCGATGAAACATGCCTGATGATTAGCTAGGCGTGCTCCTCTGACATGAATCAAACTATTTCCTATAGTCCAAAGTTAACGCTCAGTTAATGCAAACACAACTTCTTACCATCTCCATATCTGATACGGGACCAAAACTTGTGACGAATATGTCTGTTTTAACTTCAGTGACGCCAACTGAAACCAAAGATAGATCAGAACAATGCAACTAAGACATGACCAACAACAACATCCTGTTATGACATAATCAATATTCAGATACAAGACCTCCAGATCCTGGTCGAAGTCGATTGTCATATCCCTCCAGCAAACGATCCAAAATGCGTGTGATATTATCTGCGTTGATCTTTTGGTTAACAACATCATCAACACTGGAAGGTTGGATGGAAATATTGTTAGTCTACTTAAAGATACAAGACATCAGTAGCCCATTTAAGTTTATTCTGTATTATTTAGTAATGTATTGTAGTTAATTGAAAATTAGAAACTATAAAACTGTAAAAGAGTAGGCTACAAATAGTTATTGTAAAAATTAAGCGTATTCACTTACCTGGACAAAATCAATAAGGCAAAAAACAGCAACATTCTTGCTATAGATTCCGCTAAATAATAGGCTTATTTAGTCTTAGAATGGTTAAATTGTCAACTGTCAAAAGAAGGGTTTCCTAAGAATTCATTCCATGAATCATGCTGTGTTTTGTCAGCTGAGCGGACCTTTTCAGAGTATGGATGAAGAGACAACTCTTGAAATGTGCCTAATCGAGTTAAGAGATTAAAGAAAATCCTCTCACTGTTACGACAAGTTTGTCTTCGACTTAAAAGGAGAGAGATTTAAAGTAAACACTGTGTGGCGATTTATATTGGTCTTTTTATAGTGGTGGGCAAAAAATACGACTGACTGACTGTATCTGAAGAGTAGGCTAGACACAGATCTTCACACTTTGAGAGGGTGTTCAGCAACAGGCACACATCCCATAGTCCTGCAGCCATGGGGTCAGACCTGGTTTTGTCAGTTTGAGGTGGGGTTTTATTTGTTTTTTTTTTTTTTCTGAATCTTGTAGACTAGCCGGTTATATGAGCAATTTCATATATATTAACCCTTAAAACCCTATGTGCCAAAATCATGAAAAAAATAAGAAATACCCCTAATTTCAAGGTGAGTACTCATATGAAATGCAAATCAACTCAAATAAAATGTACTAACATACAGTTTGTTGTGTGATATTCATTTTATGCATTCAAATTTGGAAAATGTAACCCTTTTCTATGTCAATTAACAAATTTCTGTATTTCAGATATTGCCTGTAATTGTCCACGAGCCGTGGGGTCGAATCTGGTTTTGTCGGTTAAATATATATGTGTGTGTGTGTGTGTGTGTGTGTGTGTGTGTTTTATGATTAACTCTCAGCCTGACATCTTATTTTGTTGCTTGCTTTTTAAACTATGGATTGACATGGCATAGGAAACTGCAGCAAATGCCAGTATTTTATGTGTAGCACTTTTTTTAAATATTCCACTCAAAAAAAACATATTTTTTGCCAAAACATTACACTCTGAAGTAGTAACTTGTAGATTTCTAATCTAACACTGGAATTAGTATGTCCTACCCACCAGTGATGTCCTACTAATTGAAACAAACCCAGATACATTTTTACAATCTCAAAACCTGGCTCTTGGCTACAGAAGTAGAGTCTATGAAGCAAGGTACTGAAGATGTATACTGAACCTGAGTAGTGATTTTTATGTAAAAACACCAATTGTATTGCTGTCTTGGAAGTATAAAATGCAAACCCATTTTTACTTTTTGTATGCTACATTGTAGGTAGCCAATTTAAAAGTATCAGATCCAACTTTTCTCTTTTTCCTCAGGACATATCCGAAAGCTCAAAAAAAGTAACTAATGCAGGATCTTAAATGGTCAAGTCAGGTGCTACAGGACTGAAAATGTCATATGTTATCGATAAAATATAAATATGATATGAACCCATGTGACCATGACCTTTGACCCCATGACCTTGAGTACCTGATAGCTGATGTTCATTCTAAATCCAGCATATTCCTTAAAGTAACACAATTAGGAACAGGAATCAATTTTCAGCATTCAGGGTAACATTTAGCGCTAAGAGGGTACCCAATTTGTCTAAAACCAACAAAAAGGGTCATGCTCCCAGTCGCATGACAGTGCCTTACCAGGTATTCTGGGCGTGGCAATGTCCAAGACGCTATTCTCCTCACTGTAGCTCAGAATGGCAAAATGAGTTTGTTATTTCCAAATAAAATAATTACATCCTGTTGCATTAAGACCAGAGCCGGACAGTAACGGAGTACATTTACTTGAGTACAGTACTTGAGTACAATTTTCAGGGATCTGTACTTTACTCGAGTATCATTTTTGGGGAGTACTCATGACTTTACTTAAGTACATTTGAGAGGCAAATATTGTACTCTTTACTTCACTACATTTCTATCCATAACCGTGAGCACCCGTTACTTCTTCTAAAAAAAAAGAAAAATTTAGGAAACCCTCAATTTGTTGTTTCCCTCTCAAACGTGATTGGATTGTGCAGGCGCCACTGATTGGGACAGCCTATCAGTAATCACCTTCAGCTTTCCGCCAAAGTCAACTCCATGGTCAGATTTAGATAAGAGACGAAACCATGGACGAAACAATAGAAGAAAGAC
This sequence comes from Alosa pseudoharengus, assembly GCF_046254945.1. Lineage (NCBI taxonomy): Eukaryota > Metazoa > Chordata > Actinopteri > Clupeiformes > Clupeidae > Alosa > Alosa pseudoharengus. The sequence goes on from NW_027468657.1 coordinate 13,428,117, forward strand.
GCAGCAGGTCCATCCCGGGAATGTGCCAAGCTGTGGCCCCACCTCGCCAGACTATTTCAATTTATCAAAGTTAGTGATAGTTTTCGCTTCAAGTGTTTCAATTACAAAATAGTATTTTGTGTTTGAAATACGTATTTTATATACATGTATTAGAAATACTGCCCATCCCTGGCGACATGGTAAAAAGATGAAAATGACTTGATTTTACTTTAAATTCCTTTTACATTCTCCAAGGTATTAACATTTTTCATAACTCCATGTAGGACGTTTCTGTACATAAATGTAAGCACTGTGGCAGTATTAATGCAATATTTAGAAAATGTAGGCTACTATTGTACTCTTGATACTCAAGTACTTTTAAAAACAAGACATCTGACTGTTGTACTTTTACTTGTACTTGAGTAAAATTTAGCAAAGGGTATATTTTACTCAAGTAATAAAGCTGTGTACTCTGTCCGCCTCTGATTAAGACTGATCATTTATTATTCTTTATCCAAGTTTGGACATATTCTAAGGGGGTGATAAAGTAGAAAAGTTAGATAAATCCCTTTTAAGCTACCTGAGTGAGTGGCACAAGTTTTTTTAGACAAAATTACATCACATTAAACCTTGCATCCAGCTACACAAAACAAGATAGTCAGTTGAAGGATTATTACATGTATATGTGCTTTATATAATAATGTGTATGGTATGGTATACCAACTTTTAAAACATGGTATACCAACTTTTAAAAGTAACTATTACATATTATTAAAAAATGTATCCCCAAGAGAGGAGAAATACTAATTTCTGATGGCTGGCAGGGAGCTATTAATTATGTACACTGGGGCTTCTATGAAGTAGACCTGGGGGGGGGGGGGGTAATCACCATCCATATCAATGTAAACAACAATTGCACGAGCAACAACCTGGCTTTGCAACAGTGGAATCAACTGTAACAAAGCAAAAGTGGTTTTAATACTGCCCTATAGTGAGAATGAACATCAGCTATAGGTACTCAAGGTAATGGGGTCAAAGGTCATGGTCATATGGGGTTAACTTTAGAGCTGAATATAGGAAATTGCTCAAGGGATATCACCGGGCACCTTCCTTATTGAGTAGCGTAGCCTAACCCTAGGCAACAAGAAACAGCAAAGAAAAAAACTTTAACCGACAAAACCAGGTTCACTTATAGACTGGTGGGTTCACCATTCTGGCCTTTGGCTGCCGGACTATTTTTTTATTTTTATTTTTTATTTTTTTTATTGGTAATTCAAGTACAATAAGCATGGGTCAAAACAATCCATAAGGAATCCATCTATGTACAGGATCAGGCGTAATTAAAAGGAGGAAGCAAGAGAAAAAAAAGTAATAATAAACAAAACAAAAAAACACAACAGAGAAAAAAAAACATATAACTAGGGCTTAGTCATTAAATCATATTCTGTAACACTGTTCAAAAGTTGTACTGCTTTCTTAGACTTCATAGCTTTAAGGGCTTTTGTATAATAAAGGAAATCATTGTAAAACCCACTAAAAGGGGGCTTAACCTTTGAGTATTTACATTTATGTATAAAAAATTTACAGAGAATAACAATCATCGTTATCATTCACAGTAAAGAGTCCATATATAATGTCCTTCAAGTCAAAGTTATCTAACATAAAACATTTAGGACTGAGCCAGTTTTGAAGGTCAAGCCACAAGGTTTTAACATAAACACATTCGACAAACAGATGCTCAGCGGTTTCCAGCCCATTACAAAATACACAATTATCAGTTTCAATCCCATGACATGGAGCATCTAAAACTCTTAAAGTCACAACCTTCAACAAAGAGCTGTGGTAGGGAAGGACAAATATTGGGATCTGAAATTATTCCTCTTATTAGGCCTAAAATGGAGTCAGGTATGGCATCAAATACAGAATGATATGTATCAATGTTGCAGGTGAACTCATACTTCAAACAAAAGCTTTGATATTTTAAAAGACATCCATTAGAATCAATTAAATGCAGGACTGACCAGATGCCCTTCTCTAGCCAGTCCTTGATAAACAAGGATGACTTCTTTACAGTAATGTATCTGTTGTTCCAGATAGGTGTGTTGTGAGGGGTAAAATTATGATTGTACAGAATCTTCCAGTATAGAGCAACCTGCTGATGGAAGAGGGATAATTTGATGGGCAGTTTCTGAATACAGAATGGCTGCCGGACTATCAAGGGGACCTGAAGTAATGGCCTTCACTCGCCTGAACAGTAGGGGGCAGTGTGTGTGAGGTTATGGCTCACCAGGGCATAGCATACATGTGAGAATCACGAAGAAATTGTTTAGCACAGTGGTGGGTTTGTTCTGGTTTGTTCTCAAAAATGAATTGAAATTGAGTAAAATCTCTGACAGTAGAAACAGCTTACTTGCGCAACATTGTTCAGGTTCAAGTGAATTGGGTGGACAAATCTTACAGGATCGGTTTGAGATAGATATGTCAGTTAACTTTGAGGAGAAGAGTGGTGCTATTCCTTGCAAAACACCATGGGGATCATGGTACCAAACGATGGAAGAGGTTTTTGTCGAAGTGAATGTCCCTACTGGAACGACAGCAAAAGAAGTTAAATGTTCCCTCGGAAGTAGGCAGGTAGAACTCCTGGTCAAAGGCCAGGAAGTCTTTAAGGTAGGACAACGTTCAAAACCAACTGGTTAAGTTCACCGGGTAGCTAACAGCAGTAGCTAGCAAGTTGGTTAATATCATTGCATTCTGATCTATCGTTATAATAGCCAACTTAATTTATTAGATGTGGTATTGACTGCATTGTCCATATTACCAATAGCCTGTATTATTTGTCCTCTCTATATAGGGAAAATTATTTGCTACAACAGTTGCAGATGAAGCAACTTGGACTTTGGGTATGTTTACCATTTTGATGACCCACCATCCCAGAAATAAGCTGTTCAGCTATTCCGAAAGTAAAGAGAATGACATGTTGAAACATTCACGTGAATGATTGCTAATGCACCAGTTGTATACTGCTCATTTGAGTACAGTACCTGTGTAAGCATTATAACCTCATTCATTACAGAGGACAGGTGCTTGATTCGAATCGTGCTGATGAAGACTAATCGGGAGGCTGGAAATTGCTGGACTTCGCTTCTAGAGGGACAGTACTGCGCGGATCCATGGGTACAGGATCAGATGCAGAGAAAGCTCACGCTGGAGCGGTTCCAGAGAGAGGTCAGAAGTTCATCTTAAAATGATTAATTGGACATGATACCTGAAATGCTCTTTATGAACTTCAGGCTAGAGTCACACCAAGTCTTAATGCTCAATTCCGATTTTTTTGTTGTAGTTGCTCTTCATTGTTTTTATTAAATGTGGACAATATTAGACTTCTACCAGTGTGGACTGGTGACACACACCTGTATCTGATTTAGGACCTCATGGAAGTAAGTGGGCCAAATTAGAATCTATAAAGTCCGATTTTATGTGACTGTTCACACTTTTGACATGTCACATCAAGTGAAAAAGTGGATTTGGCCTGGTAATGTGACACTAGCCTTATAGTACCTGCAAATTACCACTGCTTGAAGTAGCTGTGTGACTGACTGCTGATGCACTTTGGATGTGGAAATGTTTGTTGTAGCTGCTGACTGATGCCAGTATTGTTGATCAACAGAACCCTGGATTTGACTTCAGTGGTGCAGAAATCTCTGGAAATTTTGCAGGCGGAGGACCAGATTTCTCTGACCTTCAAAAGTAAAAACACTGCGTTTAGAAAGAGACTTTTGTTGCCTTTGGAATTATTTTACATGTAAAGACAAAATGGGAACCTTTAAAGCCTTTGAAGATTATTTTCTGCCAGGCTGGCATCTTTGTCAGTCTGAGGTCAGGTCACAAAAATTATCTGTCAACTATGACCATGTCAAGCACTTTGTTGATTGAGATGACTGTATGCATGCAGTTTTATACAGATTTGTAATAAAATAAGTTTGACAAGGACACCATGCTGCTCCATTTCAATAACACTTTATTGAAAGGTCCACTTTAAGTTCCTTTAGATGGTAACGAATGTTTGAGGCCAAATTTCCTCACTAATAGAAGATTCACATGGGTCAAGGAGGTATTTTTCCTGACAAGTGATCTCTGGGGAAACTCCATTAAAATGCTTTTAATTCACTCAATCTAGTTAATCTTCCTTCATTCAAACATTTTATTACTTGTAAATCCAGAAACACCTGATAATACCAATCATACTCTGAATTCCAAAACCTTGGTTAGTACCTGCAACTAACTAAAGTACGTGATCCATCAAAGTTTAAAAAAAAAAAAAGAAGAAGAAAGAAAACCCACACACGACATACAAAACCACATACGTTATAGTCAACTTCACTCAGTGGGCAAAGCCAAAAAAAAAAAAAACACTTTCACATAAAGAATAAAGTTTCTTTCCATTTTTTTAAATCACCTTGGGTAGGAGTGTGCATTAAGACAGTTCAGCAACCTAGGGTGGAAGTTAAGGGTTTTGGGCCTGATTTCTTGGTTCCGTGGTCTTACGAATTTTCACAAAACCCTTCTCCCTCCTCTTCCACATAGTGGACTGAGGACCTAGGCGGTTCGATACTTCAGTGCTTTAAACAATAACCGGTGCCACTTCAGGCACTGATTCAGGCGAGAGAACATACTGTACATTAGGCGCAGGCAGCCTGGCAGGAGGGGAGCTACCCTCTGCTCCTGCCCGGTGCCCTCAAACCCACCCATAACTAGATCAGCTCCAGTCAGCGTAGATAAATCGGTAAGTAAAACGATATATAAAAAAAAATAATAATAATAAAAAAAAAGGGGGGGGGGGGGGTAGCAAACAAAAAAGCCAATAAATTCCTGCAAGATACCATCTCAGTAAGTCAAATCTCAACAGCTGTCTCTGGGACAGACCCGGCTGCGACCAGTCATGTTTGTGACCAATCAGAGCTGGCGCAGTTCCATAAGCAGCTATGGGAGAAGCACTTAGTGAGAGGGAGGGCAGGTGCTGGGCAACTAAAGGACAAAACTGAAGTAGTTAGATAACACGTTATATAATTCCTTCCAAAAGAAAAGCCTGCTCAATTGCCTACTTCAGTTTTGCATGTATTTGCCCACACCGTGTCCACTGCACGTCAACAGGCAGACTCGGGGATTGTTGGCAAGTGGGCAATCTTGTAGTAGCTGTGCTTCAGTTGTCTGGCAGTTCTGCCCGAAATAATCCATCGAAGTCTCTGGACGTTTGGTCTTTGGCACTTTGCGGAAGAATACTCAACAAGGCACTTTCCCACAAGCTCCCTTACGCACACCAAGTCACCATCTTTGATCTGAAATAAATAAAAAGAAGTCAGAACAATAGAAGAAACTTGATGTAAATGGACCTCCATTTAAGTAAATGGCCAGAATCTTAACAATCCCCAGTGTTTGGGCACTTATAAAAGCAGTATTGAACAGCTGAACGGTATTGCGTCAGTGTTTCATTACTGATTAACCAACACATTTTCCACCAGCCCATCAACGTGAAAAAGGAACATGGTTGCACAATGACCTAGTGCTCCCAGCCTACAGTACAGTCACTGAGGGAGCATAAACAGGTCTCTCTCAGAGCCCCGGGATCCAGTTACTGTGGAAAGGCACGTAGGGTAATGCCTCAGTACTTACACCAAGATGCTGCTGGATCCCCTGCAGGGCCTCCAGAAGGCCTTCAGCGTCACCATACTCGTGCTGTTCCTGGATCTCAAGAGCCAGTATGGCCATGGCCAGCAGAGATGGCTAGTCATAAAACACATAGAAAAGAGAAAGTGAGGCAATGTTGTGACAATGTCGAGAATTAAGAAATGTTTCCTTTGAATGTTGTTGTTCTGAGATGTTAACAGGCTATTAGCATAAGTGAATAAACGCAGGCGCCTTACCTTAACTTTGGAGAAGGCAAAACAGCAGTGACATGCTTTCAACTGGGCTTCAAGTACCTCAATGTCAAGGACCTTTTTACTTCAAACAAAAAGAAGAAACCTTTCATTTACTTTTAGAACATTCTTCCAGGGAAACACTTACATGTGGATTTTTTATTTTTTTTAATCAGAAGGGCTTAAATAAAACAAATGGAATGGAAACTGGTTATTTAATCATGTGCTCAAAGGTACTGCAAAGAGTAGGATATCCTGCCAAATAATTTAAGAACCATAAGTGGGAAGGTTCATCTCTAAGATTTCTCTACTTAGTTAATGTTGACATGTCACAAACATAATGCAGTCAGGCCAAGTTGTAATTATTGTGTTATTCTTGAAGTTGTTGTAAGGGGTTGGTAATATTAAAGGAGAATTCCGGTGTGATATTGACCTAAAGTGTGTTGAAACATGACACCGAGTGTGAACTCGTGAAACTGTTGGTAGCATCGGCTAACTAGCGCCAGATTTCTGAGTGCAGGGGACAAGCCGAGATGAGCTATTAGACATACGTTCACACTCGGCATCATGTTTCAACACACTTTAGGTCAATATCACACCGGAATTCTCCTTTAATAACTGGTGCTGGTCATCGGTTTGGATTGGTCACTCACCTGTCTCCTTCCACTTGCTGCTGGATGCGAGAGTAGAAGAGCCTCAGGAAGTGAAGGGCGGTAGGTCCCTTCACTTTCCAGTGCAACTTCTCCAGGACGATCTTCTCCATGCGCATCATGTCGGACACGGTGAAGCGGTTCTGGCTGATGCGGATCAGGTCGTTGGCCAGAGGGACGTTCTTCTCCTCCTCGGCGGACTTAACAGCGATGTAGAAACAGCACAGGCCCACACAGGCCAGGTGTTTGGGTTGAATCTGAGACCAAAAAAAAGAAAGTAGTACGTTAGGAGGACAAACACAGATATATACCTTTAGACCCAACTGTGCAAAGGTGGAAAAAGGTTCAGGTTTGAGCATTACATTAATTAAAAACTCTTAATATCATGCAAATCTGACTTGTACCTTCATCACTGCAAGGAATCTATCCAGGATACTGATGGCAAGAGAGAATGTTTCTGCACTGAATCCAAAGAAACGGGTCAGAGAGAGAAGATCCCGCACTTCAAACTCCCTCAGCTTGGCGGTCATTCGGAGTCCGTTGTCCTGGGCCGTCTCAATGATTCTCAGGCCACATAGTTTGGGCTGGAATCGTCCCTCCTGGTCCAATAGGGCCTTGAGCTGTACAGCAAAAGGTAGGGCATCTGGTCCTGACAATGTATCGATCATCTAAGAGTAGGAAAAAGATGTCGAGGCTGAATGAAGAGCAAGGAGTGACCAAACCAGTTCCAAATAAAAAATAAAAATCTGTTCCCTGTTAAATTTTTAAATATTATGTTTTTGTATTTGTGTGTCGCTTTGGACAAATGTGTCTGCAAAATCCCATAACCATAAATAACGTAACACTGCAGGAGTTAGCAACACAGCAATGGGATTCAGATTTCATGTGGGTTCATTTTTTTGCTCTCTAGACAAATTATGTGAATACAATCTCGATAAAGTCCTAATCTATAACTTTCCATTCCTACAAGCATTACTGTAGTAGTCTAGCTCACAACATCAACACCTTTCCCTTCAACTCTGGGATAATCTCCCTATAGAAATTAAGTCCTGTCCCACTATCAGTAGCTTTAAATCTAATATAAAGACCTATCCATTTTCTTGGGCCTTTAAAGTCCATTAATTCTCCCCTTGTTTGTTTATTTATCATATTTCTTTTCAGCATTATATTAACTGTCATTTTTAACTTTACTGTACATTTTGCTCTAGGCCTATAGTAGTAGTAGTTGATCTACAATCATAATCGGTTTATCATTACTATTATGTTTTGTAATTTTATGTCATTTATATTTTTGGTTTTATCACTGTATTTATTTTTATTTATGTGAGCACCTTGGGTTGTGTGCTATATAAATAAATGTGACTTGACTATGGGATCATTAGGCTAAAGTTTCTATCTATTTATCTATCTGAGCGTCTTTTGAAATATGCTGAGTGGCCTTAACACAGCGCATGACCTCAACCGTGTCAAATAGACAGAGAAAACAGACAAGGGGTTAAAGTTATTGTATGGCCATCTAGGATTAGCTAAGTAAATTCAGATCAACGCGAGTTTAGATGGACGTATTCACGGAGGCCCAAGGCCGAGACGACCCCCGAGCTGAATAAACATGTCTAGACATGTTCACACAGAACATAAGCTTGGTGAAGTAGCCTACATGTGCACTGAGCCATCGCATAGCCTATACACCTACATGTATGCCACACAATGTTTCAGTTATTAGTTAATCTTTTGAAACAAAATAACCACATTCCCAAACTCGCTTCAAAGTAGCGGGCGGCAGTAGGCTGAGGCAAAGTTAGCCTGTGCTCTGCGTCATGTAGTAGGCTGGGTCATGCCTGGGCATGTCCCTCATCTCGTTTCTAACTATGCTAGCTAGAAGAGAGCAGACTTTAGGCTTGATTATTAATATATAGGTTGATTCCAAGACAATTGTACACCAATTACTCTTTATCCGCCGAAGACAATTTAAGAATCGGGCATAACTAATTTAGGTTCCACAAGTTTCAAACAGGTTAACTTTGCTTTAAATATTAGCATACACCGCGGGCCTAGCTAAAAAGTTGAAAACGGAGCGTAAAATAAGTAGGCCACGCTTAGGACATGGGTCCTTTTAAATCGCCGACACAATATAAAGCCTAAAAACTACGGATATTAAATAAATCAGTAGGCTAGGCTACGAGTTAGAAAAGTAATTAATGACACTCAACTCACCTTTTTGTCGTTCTGTTTGAACAGCAGAGAACACCTTAAAGTGTTATAGGATTACACAATGTTATATTTTAAAAATAAAGATTGAAGAAATTGAAAGTACAATCAAAGTATACACAATATGTACTCAAGTTTAAAGCAAGCGTAATGATCTGTCCTTGCACACCCCAACCCTTGGCGTCAGGCACCGATTTTGCCTGCCTGCACTGGTTATATACTTGCATGAAACCATGCCCAAACATAGAAAAGATTCATTGGCCAGTGGTAAGCCGAGGCCCCATTTTCCGTCGCGTTTGTTGGTTGAAGAGCTGTCAATCATGCCCTGAGGCCAGCCTTCTTTCAGTGGAAAGACGTCGGGGAGGAGCTTAACGCAATCCCCACATGATTCTTCACCTCAAGCTGTGTGTGAAGCTGCCTAAGGTTTCAATGTGTTCAGTACACAGCTGTAGTCCCAACATACTACAGATAGCAACACATTCCATTAGGCCTAACTATTTTAAACATTCATTCAGTGAAGCAGATCATGTTTTCTGGCAGCCTTCAATTGTTAAATGCTCTGAGATGGGTAGGCCTACAGTAGTCAGAGTTTGCATAGTAGCCTAATATTGTGTTCATGAAAAAGTTTTATATAGAACAATTAATAATTGTCCCATGAAACAAATGTATTTTAAACAAGCCCACGTATATTTTTTGAAGAAACACAAATGGCATGCAAAAGGATAAAGATTGACCTAATTTTACACTATCAGAGTTCACAGTTCACAGACTTTAGGCTACATGGCAGATTAACCCTTCAGCAGGGGAGTTTTGAACATTCACTGAAGATTCTGTTCCGCAACAATGTGGATTTCAATGAACCCAGATATTATTTAGAACGTTCAATAGCCTACCTACTTAAGGGGCCAGGTACCCCACAGTAAACAACAGAAAGACAAGCAGGCTGGTGCAGGGTAACCTGACTCGCCAGATGAATTTCGTTGAGGCTAGCTCCACTCACATCCATCTGAGATCGCTTCTGTTGGGAGTGATTTCGGCACCAGATTTTATGGTAGAGCCAATCAGGACGCAGGGCGGGAGTTTCATAGATGTGACGTAGCGGAGAAGCGACTGTGAGACTGTTTTGATTCAGACAACAATGGCGGCTCGCATCGAGGAAGCAAGCGTCAACATTGATGCTGTTGTCCAATCTACCCAATATGTTTTCGTTAAAAGAACATTAGAGAACGGCTCTGAAGGCTTTTGTTGGTGGAAACGATAAAGATGACGGACAAGTGGCTTATCCAAACATATGCAAGGATTTTTGATAAGGCCCAGCCTTCTGAAACACCTCTCCAATGGAGCGATCCCAGATGGATGAGTTGAGCTAGGCGGAACGAAATTCACCTGGTGCGAGTCAGGTTAGGTGTAGGGTTAATGACAGAGGAAACCCCACAAGACTACTGTCTCTGGAGCAGACAGGCTTTTTCCTGGAAAGGTGGGGCAGAGGAGAGGAGTTCAGTGACAGTAACACTCCAGGATGAATGGCCTTCCGTTTTTTCGGAGTGAGTTTTGAATCATAAAGCATGATTTGTTATACCAAACCCTGATACCGATCAAATAACCTCTTCTGGAATTCAATGAACCCAGATATTATTTAGAACGTTCAATTTCCAACATTCCCGTCACACTGTTGTGATGGTATACCGTCTTAAGGGGCCAGGTTCCCCTCAGTAAACAACAGGCAGACAAGCAGGGTGGTGCAGAGTGAATGACAGGAAACCCCACGACTGCTGTCTCTGGAGCAGACAGGTTGGCTTTTTCCTGGAAAGGTGAGGCAGGAGAGGAGTTCAGTGACAGTGACACTCCCGGATGAATGGAAATTGTAAGGGGTGTTGCATAATTTCAGCTAATTATGATACATTGTACACCTGTAAATGCTTCACAAACTCTTGCACTACTTGTGTGTGTGTGTGTGTGTGTGTGTAAAGGCATGGTGTATGAAATATCAAAAAGCTGCAGCGTTTGACATTTGACCTAAAACAAGGCCTGAGGCTGACACTTTAGGAGCCTGTGAGGATGAGAAATCCATGATTTGTCTCATCTGGTACAGTTAGACGTAAATACTCACTGCAATAGCAATACTGTTGGGCTACTGTCCCTTGAGTGCATCAGAGTTCCTCAGAGTTTAGAGTTCAGGCAGGGTAGCTGTAACAAAGTGATCATGGACATTTTTTTTTCTTTTTTAAGCAAAGATGGTGATGATGGTTTGATGGTTAGATGATAGATGGTTTTATGGTGCGTTCATGGTGCAATGTTAATGATGGTGATGACCATATGGTTTGATGGGTGCGTTCATGGCGCACTGTTTATGATGGTAATGACCACAGATGGTTTGATGGGGCGTTCATGGCGCACTGTTAATAATGGTGGGCAACAAACTAAAATGGAGCCGATTCACAGCGGGAGAATGAAAGGACTTTGGACAAGCAAGAGATGAGGGAGCCTGACACGGCTACAAAACTACACCAGTGCAACCCACATTCTGGGAGGATAATAGTATACTGACTAAGGATCTGGCTGTGTTGCGTAAAATTGGATCTATTTTTCAAATGCCATTCGGAACCAAAAACTCAGTTATACAATAAGAAACACAAGATCCTTAAAATTCCCTTTTCAGCATGTTTATAATCTGTATTTTCCCTGAAAGAGTGTTTAATTAATTTGGGCAAAGCCACAGACACCCCTGTTTTTCTTTCCTAAATCTGATTTCATGTGGTAGCTAACTGCTTAATCAATAGAAGTATAGTTGTGCAACTTTGCCATTATTATTGGAAGATGTTTGTATAACATAATGATTTACATGACATCTGTAATATTACTTCCATTTTAATCAACCATGCTCAAATCAATATGTTCCATTGTCTTTCTAATGCTTTCAGTGTATTATAGGTTTATTTCTTATATAAACTGCCACAAATATGGGTAGAATTTTAATAAATAAGAAAGAAATGTAAGTGATTTAAATAACACAAATATCATGTCTCTCCCATGTCCCTATATATTGTTGGTTGATTATATTTATGCAGGCAGACTAGAAACACAGTAATCACACCCAAACATGACATTACTCTCTGAAGCCATACAAAATAAACATAGCAGTCTGATATAGTACTTTTAGTCAGGAAAAACTTTATTCAAGACAGTCAAGTACAAACTTTGAGATAATTGAATGCTTTTCGTCAAGTAATCGTATCATTTTATAAAGGGAAGACAACATTCTAGTAAACATACTGCATTATTTTGCATTATAATATTTAAATGCTGACTGACTGAAAACTAAACAAACACTGAGGATTTTTCCAGAACATACTTCAAGCTTCTAGTCAGTCTCTGGTAAAGTGCTTTTTTTCTGGAAAGGCCGTTAGCTCTCAGACACCCCCCTGGTGGCTGACGGTATGTATTGCATTTCACAGTGCAGAAATATCATCACTAGTTGTAGGTGGCAACACAAGAGCAACCAACTGTATTGGTTGGTTAAAGGATAAGCATATATTAGCGAATAGGAAAACCCCTGATAAACATGCATGAATGTTAATATGATATCTTAGTGTGTCTTCACAGTCTGGAAAGGATAATCAGTTGATAGGGTAAGTAACTTGATTTATAAGGGGTAGGCTGTGTATGCAATTTTAAATCACAGAACACTTCAAATATATCTTCTACCACAGAAGAGAGAAAAGGAGCTTAATTGTTAAGTTTCATATAGGTCTGTAAATCCTTTGGCAAGAACTATTGTGGCTCAAATGAAATCTTCTAATTTAAATTTCTTCCAGCTGTTAGGGAGCACGCAGAAGGAAGAGTAAAGAAGCTATTGAGGAAGAGAAGAGAGAGAGGTGGAAAGAAAGGGAGAGAAAGAAAATGAGAATTAACATTAATACTCAGAAGTTACAAATACTGACCAGGAATGCATAGGGCTGAAAAGACAATGATTCCAATCTTGTGAGGGACTTTTGGGCTGTTGTTTCTGGGAGGCCAGGATTATGATCAAAAGCCACAAGCTAGCCTTGAGGGTCATTATCCCTGGTCTGGTACAGTTTAGCACAGTTCCACATGCAGCATTCAGTAAGGAATTAGCAACACATCAATCAACAAGGAACAGACTAGGGTCTGTTCATGAACCCTAACTCTTTTCAATCAGACACATGTGACCATTGTAAGGCATGTGTGGGTCACGTGACAGGCAGGCCATGTAAAATAATTACAGTGACCAATAGGGTGAAGGGGGATCATGCCGGATAAAGGTGTAAAGGTGCATTTTTCTGGGATCGGTGGAAACATGACAAACACAAACACAAACGCGAATGATGTAAAACATATTGTCAGTGTTTTGTTTTATTATTATTATTATTATTATTTTAAGTACAAATGAGAGTACAGGAGGTTCTATTGCTTAGTTCTGAGTGGGCTTCTGAGTGGGCCCTAATTATACGGTCAGAGTCCTCTCTGGAAACAGGTCGTCAACTCCAATTTTAAATTCACCCACACATAAAATTCAATGTATCAAAATGCATATTTGGTTAAGTATAAAACTATCTAGAATGAAAAAAGGAAAAGTGATTAAATTATTAAAAACAAACCCTTCAAGGCTTTGTATTCACTGTAAGACACTACAGACATATTTTATAATAATCATCAGCTTTATAAGTTCACATTGTATGCATCCATATTTGTTTTTTTATCAACAGACATTTGACACATCATGCCATGTTAACATCGTAAGTGGAATGGTAGAAGCCTCATCGGATCCTGTTAAGTCTATGTGTTCGGTTCATGCAAGCACCATGACAACATTATGATGCTCATCTAGAGATGCCTACAAACATATAAACATGTAGACTGAAGCACCGCCCCCATCCTTCCCCTGCTCCAATCACATGAGGTGAGAATGTTGATTGACACGTGGCTATCCGCTGGAGAATACCTAATCTTGGCATGCATTTGTAACAGCACTGCTCTCCAAAGACTGGATGAGACGGAATGGTAAAAAAAGGCAATGCAATGCAATACGCACGCACACACACACACACATGCACACAAAGACACACACACACACACACACACACACACATGCACACAAAGACACACACACACACACACACACACACACACTTGTGTTGCTATGGAGATGGAAGACAAATCCCTGGATGCTCTTGGTTGCTGTGAGGATGGAAATCAACTGAAAGAAGAAAAAATAGGAGAGAGGGGGGGGGGGGGGGGGGGGGGGGAATATGACGATGAAAACTGATAACATTTTCATTTACATCTTCTATTTCATGCATCACATTTACATATTCTATCAGCAAATGTAATTAAGAGCAATTTCTCTTTGGTCAAACTGAGGAGGAGAGGGAGGAGGAAGAAGCGGAAGACTTGCTGGAGCTGCTGTGATGCCAAACACCCGATTTTTGATGTGTCACTCATCCCCATCCAACCAACAGAGGGCACTGAACAATGAGCTTTTTTACCCGGATAAAAATAAATCAGTGACATCAGCCACCATCTTGCAATGAGGCCAATTAAAAATAACATATCCTCAAGTGTGATTCCCTCAGCCCGGGTGATAAACCCCAGCAAACACAAATGAATTATAAATGAATAAATGCAGTAACTGGCGAAACGGAGCCCTGGCACATCATTAGTGGCCTTTTAAAGCGCCGTCACGCACCGTTGTGGGAGTATGGAGATCAAGAACACGAGATCAAGAACAATGTCTATCTGCAGCCCCCTTCTGACTGGGAACCGATTCAGGCGGCGTTGCTCTCAATGACGGCGCTTTCATCCTGGGCTCTGTCAGAGAACGAACTCGGCGGGATCTACCGTGACAGAGCATACGAGACACGCTGGCATCTCAGGACCCAACTGAACCATGACAGACAGCCAAGCATGCAGACAGACAGAGAGAGAGAGAGAGAGAGAGACAGAGAGGAAGCATGTAGGTAGGCAGACAGGAAGACATGTAGACAGACAGGCATTCTGATGCACAGACCTCAAAGAGCACCTTACTAGGCACAGCCAGTCAAGCCAAGTCATGACTCTTAGTGAGGCCTTTTTGTGAGGCAAAATGGAAGCCAGTTTTTATGGTATATATTTTTTTTTTATAGTATCACTGAGGATACAGTATACTCATTCTCTGTCATTGTCCCAGGTTCCCTAATAGAGTCAAATTAACAAACAAATTGGTCGCTAAAGTAACAATCAATCAGGTCTGGCCGTTAATGAAGTGTCTGAAGGGCCGCCAAGTTTCAGAGGCCAAACTTCCACAAGCATCACTAACAGGAAGTCAGGTGAGACAGTTTGATACGGTTTACCCTTAGTAGAAGGGTGTCATGTTAGACTTTCAAAGGGTTAAAAAAACAACCCCATTTCCAAAAAAAAAGGGACGCTGTGTGAAATGTAAATAAAATTAGAATGTGATGATTTGCAATTTGCGTAAACCCATATTTCATTCAAACAGAACATGGACAACATATCAGGAGTTGAAACTGAGAAATTAATCAACATGAAATTGCAAATATGTCAATCTATTAGTACATAATATTAAAATATTTATAGAATTCAGAGATATCTCTGTGTGTAAGAGACAGGGCTGAAAAACAGCATTGGATGGCCGTGATCTTCGGCCCTTTAGTGGAACTGCAATAAAAACAGATCTGATTCTGTAGCGAAAATCCCTGCACAGGCTTGGCAGCACTTCCAGGTGTTAAAATGGCCTGCCTGCAGTCCAGACCGGTCACATTTGCCACGTAAAACGAAAAACGCACCAAACATTTCACCAAACAGCAACATTTCATTCTCAAAACTCCAGCAATGGTCTCCACTGGTCTCCTCAACGTCCAAACGTCCAGAGGCTGTTGTTAGAAGCAGAGTTGATGCAACACAGTGCTCAAACATGCCCATGTCCCAATTTCTTCAAAATGTGTCACTGGCATCAAATTCAAATTTGATCAAATTCGAATATATTTTCCAAAAAACAATAACATTTCTCTATTTCAATATCTGATATGTTGTCTTTGCCCTTTATTTACATTTTGCATAGCATCTGAACGTTTTTTGGAAACAGGATTGTAGAATACATCATGCACATTAGCAACAATGTCAAAAACTTGCTGCAACTTAAAAGACACAACACAGCACAAAAAGCCCAAAGAAACTCACTACAGGAGGCCTACAACAAAGCTTTAAGGGTTGTAAATGGGGCCTGGTTTGAAGGGTTCTTCTGTAAGGACAAGCTGCAAGAACCATTTTTCCTTAGAATGAGGACAAGGCAGACGGGCCGCTACTGTCAGTTCATCTGCCACCGCACAAGTGTGGCGCTCCGCACAGCGGCCAGTGCCAGACAACCTGCGACTCCTGCTGTGCCCCGCGCCTGCTGCGTCACCCTCAATCCGTCTGCGTCACCTGCCACGCCGTGCCAGCTGCTGCCAGCTGGCGCCAGCGCTACGTTATCCGCTGCGTCCTGCACCTCTGCCCACCACCACTCTCAACCACCCAGCCACCCGCCCGCCCGCCAGTGCCACAAGGACCCCGTTATGAACGAGTGAGGACCAGGGCCAAAGCAAATGGGGAAAAAAAACCCCTCCTAGACAGAGAAAACAGCAGCTCTCAGAGAGAAACAGAGGGCCTCAGTAAAAGAGAATGAGAGAGAGAAAGAAAGAGAGAGGGAGGAGGGGAGGCAAATGATGCTGCTTCCAGACACAGAAGGACAAAGGCACAAAGAAATAGTAAAAGAAGTAGATAGCCAGAAAGACAGAAAAAAGAAAGAAAGAAAGAAAGAAAACAAAAAGGGCAGAGTGATAAGACATCTAGAGAGAGAGAGAGAGAGAGACTTGGAGACTTACTTCTTCTTGTCCTTGTCCTTTTTGATGGACAGCTGTGAGGAGGCCTGGAAGGCCTGGCCCTGCAGCGTCTCGGCCGCCACCTTCCTGCGGTTGAAGGAGTTCATGTCCTCCTCCAGGTCCCTCCTCTTCTCCTCCACGCTCCTCTTCTCCTCCTGGTGGGTGCGCTTCAGCAGCTCAAACCTGTCGTGCAGCTAGCCGCCGCCACCACAGCCACACATGCGGGACATCATTAGAGTTTGTTCACATGCGGGACATCATTAGAGTTTGTCCACATGCGGGACACCATTAGAGTTTGTCCACATGTGGGACACCATTAGAGTTTGTCCACGTGTGGGACACCATCAGAGTTTGTCTACATTCTGCCTGAGCGCTTCTTACATTTACTCATTTAGAAAACATCCAAGCTTTTATCCAAGCAACTTACACATGTCAATTATATATTACAAGGGCCATTCTCCCCAGAGAAACTCAGGGTTAAGAGCACAACAGTGGAAGCCGGGATGTGAACCCACCACTTTTCAGGCTACTGCATGCTAGCCTCGCTCCATAAGCTACTACGCTATCACACTACTGCATGCTAGCCCAGTTCCTTAGCCACTACGCTACCACTGTGCACAGCAGTGCTCTTCACAGAGCTCTCCAGTCTTTTCTGGGGGAGCTGACTCTGGCATTTAATGTTATCTACATTCTTGTTAGTTCCAAAGAAATATTCTTGAGATTTCAGCCTAATAGCAACATTAGGCTTTCAAGGCATTTGACAGTGAATGAGTGGTCTCCCTAGAGGTCCACTTATCTACATGGGGATGATGGTAATGTTTACTGCCCTCTAAATGTGGCCCTTTGTGTGGGAAATGCAGCTTAGGGAACATTGAGCCTTTCAAATGATAACAATAAAAAAACTGAAAAGTAGGGGTAGTCTGGAGATGTGATTTTGTCCCTGCATGTTATACACTACACATATAACTACACATTTTAAATCTCTACACATAAACTGTGTAACCTGTGACAGAAAAAGAAACTGCACAGCTGCACTCTTCCAATACCAACAAAAAGGGCTCAATGTACAACAGAGTACAACGCTCTCAGTACTTGTAGATAACAACCCAACAGAAATGTGATAAGGGCAAGGGATGGCAACCCATCCAACCCTCACCTCCCTCTCCTTCTCCTTGAGCTCCGCCTCGGTCTCCTTCACCCGATTTACAAACATCTGCCTCATTCCCTCCTCCTTGCGCTGCAGATCGCCGAGGAACTCCTTCCTCTTGGCCTCGTACGTTTCCTGGAGACTGTCGATGAGGAAACAGGGTAGAGGATTAGGAGAATAAAGATAGGCGGCCAATGTGCAGTAACACCACAAATGTCTTGTGGGAAATGTGCAGTAACACCACAAATGTCTTCTTGTGGGAAATGTGCAGTAACACCACAAATGTCTTCTTGTGGGAAATGTGCAGTAACACCACAAATGTCTTGTGGGAAATGTGCAGTAACACCACAAATGTCTTCTTGTGGGAAATGGTTTGCTGCAATTTGACATCCTAATGAAGACAAGAGCCTAGAGTTTTCTTTGAGACTTAAAAAAAAAAGCAGCTTGTGTTTTTATGTCTGGTAGAGTACATCTGTTTTTAAAATTCACTATGGTGTCATGTCTGTGTATGTGTGTGTGTGTCTGTGTGTGTGTGTGTGTGTGTGTGTGTGTGTGTGTAATGCATATATGTATGTACGTTTGCATATGTGCAATCTTACGTTTGTTTTGATAACACTACATCACACTTCACCAGCTCTTCTTTCTCACCCAAGAGAAACACCCTGCCTCCTACATCCATGAGAAACACCCTGCCTCCTACACCCAAGAGAAACACCCTGTCTCCTACATCCGCGACTGTTTCGCTGAAGGGTTCGTAGCACAACATTGTGTTTGTGTTGTGTCTACCCCAAGGGCTCGTAGCTCAGCGATGTGTTTGTGTTGTGTCTACCTGAAGGGCTCGTAGCACAGCGATATGTTTGTGTTGTGTCTACCTGAAGGGCTCGTAGCACAGCGATGTGTTTGTGTTGTGTCTACCTGAAGGGCTCGTAGCACAGCGTTGTGTTTGTGTTGTGTCTACCTGAAGGGCTCGTAGCACAGCGATGTGTTTGTGTTGTGTCTACCTGAAGGGCTGGTTGTCGGGGTCCGTGTCCTTGAAGCCCATCTCCTCCAGCTTGCAGCGGCGGTAGAGCTCGTAGTGGCGGGCGTGCGTCTGCTCCCGCAGGTCCTCCATGTTGACCCGGATCAGCATCTCCCGCAGACGCACAAAATCACAGTGGCTTTCGTTTTCCACTGCAAATGACAAAGCAACCAAAAAAGTTCACATTAGAAGTGTTATTCCATCTGGGTTGGCTGCTGAAGGCCTGCCGCTATGACGACTATAAAACTTTTTAACAACATTTCCAAGCCGCTGTTTTTTTATTGCCTCAAAGAGGTCATTACGAAGCAGCTGCCTGCTGTTTCGATCAATAAAGCTATGGCCTCAACCTTATAAAGGAGTAAGAAGAATGCTCAGGAAATTCTGAACATTTCAAAGGCACACACTTACATTTTAAAGGTGATAAGACACAATTCTAAATGAGGGTCCAATAATGGAGACCGCACAGCGCAAATTAATACGTAAAATCACTCAACCACCTTTAGACTGGTCTTACTGTAGATAACCAGGGTGACAAGCTAAGGGTGATGAATCATTTTGCACAGCCAACACTTCTGCTGTGATATGGAATTATACGGAATATGGAATAACACAGACACTCAAAATACAGAGGAGGCATGAGCTCTTACATTAATCACACGTAAGAGGACGACCTCAGCTGGGTTCTTGCAAATGTCATAAAACACATGAACACATACACACAAGCACATTACGAGCAGTAGTGTCCAGAGCACACGGCCGTTTGTGTGTGTGCGCGTGCGTGCGTGTGTGTGTACGTGTGTGTGTGTGTGCCTGCGTGCATGTGTGTACGTGTATGTGTGTACGTGTGTGTGTGTGTGTGTGTGTGTGTGTGTGTGTGTGTGTGTGTGTGCCTGCGTGCATGTGTGTACGTGTATGTGTGTACGTGTGTGTGTGTGTGTGCCTGCGTGCATGTGTGTACGTGTATGTGTGTACGTGTGTGTGTGTGTGTGTGTGTGTGTGTGTGTGTGTGTGCCTGCGTGCATGTGTGTACGTGTATGTGTGTACGTGTGTGTGTGTGTGTGTGTGTGCCTGCGTGCATGTGTGTACGTGTATGTGTATGTGTGCATGTGTGTGCCTGCGTGCATGTGTGTACGTGTGTGTGTGTGTGTGTGTGTGTGTGTGTGTGTGTGTGTGTGTGCCTGCGTGCATGTGTGTACGTGTATGTGTGTGCCTGCGTGCATGTGTGTACGTGTATGTGTATGTGTGCATGTGTATGTGTGTGTGTGTGTGTGTGTGTGTGTGTGTGCGCGTGTTCCAGAGCGGCTTACCCTGCACTGCTCCCCATGGGTACTGTCTGGCTCTCACCATTTTGTTTCCCACTTTCACCTCCTCGCTGCTCCCCACCACCGCAAAGGGCAGATGAGCCTGCACAACAAAAACATTCCCACGTCAACACCGCCCCCTGCTGGACACACTAGGTACAGCTTAGGGCCAGCCACGTTGGCCTACATAGGAACAACATGGGCCAAAGGGTTTCATTTTTATCGGAATAAAGACCAAATAACATATGATATAGGGGGGAAATGACACATTTTGAAGTTGAAGTTAAACCATCCACCAGAGACGCACATTCATGGAGGAGTTGATCTCTGAGATGGCCTCATCTTCTGTGGGGAACTGGTAGATCTGTACGCCGTTGCTCACTAACTCGCTCATCACCTTGATCTTGAACTTGTGAAGCTCACTTTTGGAGATTGTGTCAGCTTTTGCAATGATGGGGATAATATTTACCTGAGTCAAAACAAAAACATTTAAGCCACAGGCTTGAGAGACACAATGCCCCTGCCTCTTTGAGGAGGAGGTGGTACATTTCTCAAGAGAAAGACGAGGTTCACTTCACAGATTTTTCAACATGAACAACATGAACAAACAGTTATAAATGTTAAAGGAGAACGTATCAAGAGGAAAAGCAATCATATTATTATTAACTACTTTAAAGGGACACCAGGCAAGCCTGAGTGCTTTTTCTCTACGAAGCTCCCCCTAGCGTCTGTACGTGTCGATATGTGTGCGAGCCCTCGCTCGGTCTGAAGCTCTTTTCCCTTTCTTTGCATCTTCCGTCAAGGGTTTTCGCTGCTTCTTCACCAGCTCTGCCATTATACACACGTTTGCAACAATCGCTAGCCGGGTTTGGTTAGCCTGCCTCTGTGCTGGGGATGCAGGATGTAAACTGATCCTGCTTCTCGCGATGCCTGAGACTTTGTAAGACAGAAGGTTGCGGGTAGGATACACCGAACTTGCAAGCGTGATATTCTTCCTACAGGCAGTAGGGGCGGGCGAGAGAGTCTTCATTCGCCCTGTAATGAGTCATTTAACCATATACCGACATGCGAAGATGATCAATTAACACAAAAACGTTGCCTGGTGTCCCTTTAATGAATCCACTCCACTATAAATTATAGACAGTATGTCTATTGCTGTTTTGAATACAACAGTAGACAATCAAAACACCAACAAATGTAGACACGCATTGTCAGAGACATAGCACTATCAACAGTTAAAAACAACAAACATAACAATAAACAACAAACAGTTATAAACAACAAACATGTTCAGCACAAGTTACCTTACTGTCCAGCTTTTTCATGGTGACCAAATCCAGTGACTTGAGCGAATGCCCCGTGGGGGCGATAAAATACAAACAGACGTGGATTCTGGTGTCGTGGTAGTTGAAGAGGGAACGCTTTATTTTCAGCTCCTCCTGCAGGTAGTTCTCAAACTGTGTGTCAATGTAGTCCACAATGGGTTTGAAGCTGTTAGGGAAGATAGACAGAGAAGGCCCACGGCAAACATTTTCTGATTTGTCACTAGTCTGACGGCATTCTTAGTGAATTCATTCCGGTTTGTTCAAAGACATATGTGACACATAAGTACAAACAGCTGTGGTCTTCAACTGTTCAGGATAATAACAATCCTTTGGAATAATACAAATGAAAAAGTGAGAAAAAAATACCAATTGATTTGTTATTCAATTTCATTCAAGGTACATTCATGTTTTACAATGCCTCCAGATCTAAGATGAGACACAAAACTGTTAACTAGTGTCAATGTGACATTTTTGTGTCTCATTTTGTAAAAAGAAACACTAACACACAGATGTGAGGAAAAAATGCCTGCATATTTGTCCAAAACTGGCATTATGTTACTCAATCATCATGTTCAGCTTCTTGTTTTTCACACCTACTCAAAGACTCCAAGACTAAAAGAGACTCAAGCCAACACTCCACTATTCAGCCTGCAGTGCCAAAAAGCACCTCATTCCACGAGAGGAGACTGAATGTGAGGCACAAAAGTATCATTCTTACTACAAAAACCTCAGCGTCATCACCACAAAACTCCTACTAGCAGACAAAAGGCCGCTGGTTTCAACTCGACTATACCTTTCCTCCTTGTTGACTTGATCTCCGAAACCCACAGTGTCCACAATGGTCAGTTTCAGGTGGACGTTGCTCTCCTGGAGGTCATAAGTCTTGGGACGGAGGACCACCTTGTCCATGTAATGACTGGCCTCCTCATTCTCAAACACGGTGTTGAAGAGAGTATTCATTAACGTGGACTTGCCAATGCCAGTCTCACCTAAAATACAGAAAGAAAATGTCTGTATTTCATAATAACATTGTGACACACTTGTATGACACCTGGATAAAATCATCTGTCTCATGATTGTTAAGTCATTTAAAACATATTTGAAAACTTGAATTTGAACTTGAAAGTGATCCCAGACATTTAATTTAAAAATAATTCTAGATGAAATCCTATAAAATGCTCAGTTCAAAGAGAAAGCCAGGCATGGCATGGCCAGGAGGGTTTGGCTGTGCTCACCTACACAGAGGATATTGAAGCAGAATCCCTGCGAGACTGATTTGCTGACCAGCTGGTCAGGAAGGCTGTCGAAGCCAACATGGCCGCCCAGATTGAGACTTCTCATCCCCTCGCTCTGCAGAGGAAAGCACAATTGCATTCATCTGTAGTACCAGTGTACCAGTGTACATTGTCCGGGGTGAACACCTTTTTTTTTAACCCAACACGTTCCGTCTGCTCTGGTCTATGAAGTTTCTTCATGGTGAGTAGATTCCATGCACACCAGTAACCAGACACGACTCAGGCTTTCCTGTCTTCGGTGGTCATTCTGGTGACCTTCTCACCAGAATCTTCTTCCTTTACAGTATTCCTCTACAGTTGTGTGTAAAAGTGCTGTTTTCTTAAGCAAATTTCTAATGTGTGCTAACGTTAAATGTTTTCTTCAATCAAAAAGAAGGGGAATTAAACTGATATGTTAGTGTACAATTTTCACATTGTTTACGCATGGTGGTTATTTTCCAACAAACTGTAAAAAAACATTTTTTTTGCTTGAAATTCGTGTACAGTCGTATACAATCGTATTGAAATCGTATACAGTGTACAACCAAAAGTAAGGGTGGAAATACACCCTTGTACAGAGTACAACCATTCAAAAGTAAGGGTGGAAATGTAAAAGTACGGGTGAAAAACGCTGACGGCCAGGACATTTTGGTCACAAGACCACCTCTATTCAAACATGATGGGGAGGGATGGGGCCCCACCTTTAAGAAAACCAGCACCCTGGACAAATTCACTGGGGAGAAAAACAGCACTACAGCATAACATTCCACAGGTACTGCAAAATTATTCCATTCACCACAAACAGGAGACAACATCAAATGTCCTCCACACTCCTCGTCAAATGTCCTCTACACTCCTCATCAAATGGAAAAAAGGTTGTAAAAGTCTTTGACTAAGAACCCTTAAGCACTGAGAACATACTTGCCGAGTGATGTCATGTTCTTCCAGCATGGGATTGAGAAGCTAGGAGAGTGGTATACTGTAAGCCTATAGCCAGTGCGGCATGGCACATTTGCTTTCTGTGCACAATCTGTGGGGATGGACCCTAATGTTTTATTCAGGCAAGTGAAAATGACACAGGGAAAATATGATGGGAACATCATTGCAGGGAGTTACAAGGCCCAAGCTGTGATTAATCTTTTATTATTTTTTTTGGTGTTTCTCTCTTGCTAAGTTAGCAAATGGGTTGCAGGGCACAAATCAAGACACAAAACACCAATCTGAGGAACAGGTCCAACACTGCTATTCAACCTTTCACCCCCCCAACACCCGTCTGACCAGACCGTTCTGATTCATACCAGCAATATGAATTCACCTACAGCATAAGCTTCCATGACAGATTCCATTCAAACACAATTATATTGAGGTTTAATAGACTACAGGCTATTGGTAAAAAGTAACCTTCCTGAAATTACTTGTTAAATAAAAAGCATGTAGGCTATATTTATTGAAAAGAGAGAAAAAAGCAGTAGCTGCAAACTGCAAAAGTAGCTGTATTTGGAGAAAACGTTGCCCTCTTATGTGTAGCTAAGATATTGCCGATGCTTCAGATAAAACAGCTGTCCATGCTGAACAAAGGGCCTACCATATGTCATTGCTCAGATGATGGAAGTATCATCCACCAGTGTCCCTGGACTGGCGGCGGAAGGCGGCACGCCGAGCCGCACAATACACATGGCTCCATGGAAGGCAATATCCACACAACAATCATGTGTTCTGCGGCTATAGCCCGCGTCAACTCCGAAACCGGGTACAAAGAGCCCTTTATTTGCTAGTTATTTCACAAGGCCAAGCCATTTCCATGGCCCCTGCCCCGTGAAATCACCCCCTACCGGAGAAACAAACTCTCGAGAAGTCATTACTTGCCATTAATAAAATCGATTAGTCATATTCAGTTAATAGGCGAAGTTATCTAACATGGCTACTTGAACTGCACTGTAGCCTAAGTAGGCTAGAGGAAAATCTAAAAATTCTCAACATGTTGTACAGTGCGCAGTAGCCTGAGGTAAGGTAAAGAAGCAGGTTCGGTGAGGTTTGTATACTTAAATCCCATCTGCCCCAGGTAATCTGCTTATGCCAAGCAACAAGGACGAACCACTATAGCCACAATCACTTTCTCGACAAAAAATAGACATGCTATAAAATGTCCAATAAATGCAACATCCAACCTCATACTGTACTGACTTCCATCATCACCACTGTGAGGACCACTAGCTGAATACAGAAAACACCCCAAGAATGTTCGTGAATGAAACAACATTCACACAACTCTGCATTGTCAAACTTGAGGAGACCAAAAACCAATAGGTATGCATAACTGGGGTGATTTAACCAGTTGTAGTGATTCGTGAACAATTGCATCACTAGGCTACTACGAATAAGAAAGTCAACAACACTTGCTAGCCTTACCTTGACGCAGGAGATGCTAATTTGCCTGTGCAACTATGTATCCACACCCCCTTATCTGGTGTTGACATTCTATGGATGGAGCTATGCCCGCACGGACTAGTATGCACACATCGTATTACAGACATTTCTTTCGATAAATGTAGAGGACAGTAACTTACGGCTAGTATTTCTAAGTCCGTGGCAGCCATCGTGATGTTAACGAGAGCGTATGAACTGGAAAATATATTTTTTTAATTCGCTCCCTGAGTAGAGCGCTAGCTGCGACTCGGTCGGTCTTATCCAATATGGCTTCTTACTAGAAACTCCCCCTACGTTTTGGAATGTCATTCTCAAATCCTCTCAAGTCCGGACAGGCACGTTCTTGGGCCGTTCATAAATTTACATAGTAGCCTATAGACAGCATGGCACTTAGCACATTTAAGCCTAGTGTATTTAGTGTTTAACACTCTGCCACAATTTTAATGTGCATGCATGTATTCAAAATTGAATAACACGACTTAATAGTGCATACACTTTATACTCCTTTAGAACATCCAGGGGCCAGGAATTCAAGCATTTCCAATATAATTAAATTCAATATCTGTCATGGCTAATTGGCTATGTTCTATTAGGCTACACTGTTGAGGTCCTACAACACAATACTGGTTTTATATTTCATAGTAATTCAGTTAATCACATCTAAGGTATTAAAG
The DNA here is from genome assembly GCF_046254945.1 of Alosa pseudoharengus. Classification (NCBI taxonomy): domain Eukaryota; kingdom Metazoa; phylum Chordata; class Actinopteri; order Clupeiformes; family Clupeidae; genus Alosa; species Alosa pseudoharengus. The sequence continues at coordinate 13,453,912 of NW_027468657.1, forward strand.
AACACAATATCATAAATACAGTGCTTAACCATCTCCCCCATCCAGGAAAAGTACAGATAAGACTGTACACAGCTGTAGACATCACATGTCCCATGGGGGTTGTTTATGTTCAAGTTGGCACTTGAACATTGACTTCATCTTCTTCAGCAGTAAAAAGAGCAAAACAAATAAGCTATTTATGTTTCTGCAAGTTTAACATTTATCATAGTGGCTTTGATATTTGAAGGAGCAAAGTCACAAATTTGTATACTGATGAGAAGTGATGAGCAGAGGTGATAACACACCTGCCAGAATTCGCAGCTTTTGCTCCATCATTATGTACCTATGCTTAGCACCACTTGGGCCACTAGGTGTCACCATTTACAAAAATTCGATTGCCATAACACAAAATGACAACATAACAATCAACCACATTTCTGATATTTTTATTTCATCTAGGTACTTCTACACAGCACAACATCTCCATTGACTGTAATACAATTGCCATTTCAAAATACTTTCCCTCTCAAAAATAACCTTTCCATATCGTAAACTGTCATTTTGTGACATATCTTGAATGGATATGTCACTTTGGCAAATCATATAGTTTGCAGTGAGAATTATTTTGGCACTTTAAAAGTAGAGCAGTAAAATATGAAATTATACACTTGTTCTGGAGAGCTGGTTCCTTTTTAACTGACTAAAGTTATGATCTTAAAAACAATTATTGAGTTTACCTAAAACAATGGCAGCATGGCAAGTGTACTGAAATCTCCTGTGCTTCTTTGTGTGACTTTTTATCCTTCTGGATAAGATTGTGCTACCTTTACCCTTAGATATGTACTTTACACAAAAGATACAAACTTTGAGGAGAGACACTGCAGCAAGATAGGTCTATTTTGTGCGTTCATTCTAATGGCATGCAATTCCAAACATATCTTCACAGTTATTGGTGTTTCCACATAAGAGGTATCCCCATCTTGCGAACAAAATAGCTAAGGCTACGTTCAATAACCATGAAGGCATTTAAATACTAATTTGATATAATCTCCATATATTTCGGAACACCAACAAATAAATCTCCAATATCCCCCTGTAGTTGTAGATGTAGGCTAGATTATAACATACATTAAAACCTGAAAGGATATATTACTTATATATAACAATATATAAGTAAATATATTATGTAAAACACTATCACTTCATTTGACGTAAAAAAAGACCTTATTATCAGTCAAATGGAATGTTCAGAGGAGGCAAAACATATAAAAACTCATGTTTACAAACATACACCAGATGTCTTAAAGATAGACCCTTGCATGGAAAAGAAATATGTCTAAAATGCTCTCATGTACTACAGAATAGCACAAATATTTGTTTTTCCGGAAAGATCTTTTACAGTGTTTTCATACAATGGATTTAAGTTTAAATAACACTTTAGAGGGAGGACAACATTAGCGAATACAGCAGGCTAGCAATACAACCTCTTTACCAACCACAATACAATGATCTCTTTCATCGTGACAAGATCTCAAAACTCAAGTGAGTCAAAACTATACATTTCAACATTAACACAGAAAGATGTTAAACTTTTCACCGCAAGTTTAGCAACACCATTGATGTTGTGAGTTTTCCAGAATGGTGCAGGAGAGAGATGAGATCTTTCAAACACATTAGGCTCTACTTTCGAGCACTATGTGCTTGCAAAATAACCCTGAAATTTAAGTGGCCTCTCACAAATTGATGCAGGCAAATAAAAACAAACAAACATGCAAGCATGTAGTCAACTTGGGCTTGGTGAACATTTGTATACATACGGAATGAACTGGCAGATAAAACATTGTGTTAGTGCTTCTATACCGTTTTCATGGGGAAACATACAATGAGCCAACATTGCCCTCTGGAACTCAGCACAATGATCCATACATGTTGTCCTAATAGCTCCTGGTTTGGCCTTTGTGTTTTAGCCAGGACGCACATACTTTGAAATATGACCTTATTTAACATTTTCCTCCAATCAACTTAAAAGGACTACATATATTTGTTTGTTCATGCATGGTTGGCAAGCAGAATACAAGCAGTATCCATACAGAGAGTGTTGTTTTTTTGCTGGACTATGGAAATACATACTTACATGTTTTAGGTTTTGCAAAGCACCAGTAATATTCAAATTAATATTGCCATCATCATCAGATCACTGTAGATCAGAGGTCCATTCATTGAGAGATTGTGTAAGATCTCTTACTTTGAAAATGAAATTGATATAAACTGTAAGACTTTGTGATTGTGTGATATATTGCACAGTCTCAAAATTAGAGGTACCATTAAACTTAATTTGAGGTGATTATGGATTTGGTCAAAATCTAGATCAGGAGCAGCCTATCTTTGTCAGATTGAATACTGATTTTTGCAATAACACTTAATCAAGAAAACAAACAAGAATAACATTTGAATATTACCTCTGACAATTTGTTCTTCACCTTGTATGGTATTGTATGGCACATGGAAACATTTTGGCAGCAAACACAATTATCAAATGATTACAAAAAACAACCATGTGAGAATACAAAGACCTAGATCAGCACCTCTCATGCCGTTCACCCCTAAGAACTAGCATGACCTGGAAATTTCATTTCCCACAATTAAAAACAAATCAATCAATACCAGTCAAGAAGCTAACAAAAAATACACTGACATTAGCACAGGCTGGTTGGAATGCGTTTTGAGTGTGTGTGCATGTGTGTGTATGTGTATGTGGGGGGAGGGGGGTTGCCATGTATTTTTGTGCACAAATGTGAACTGAGGGGAAAAAAACAAGAAGAAAAAAAAAACACAATGGGAAAGAGGAAATAAAAAGAAAAAAACAAACAAACATAACTTTGGCAACTAGCGGAGATGACTGGCATTGAGCTGGACTGTTGTGGCAGTGCAGTGATGATGTTGGCAGAGGGCCGCTCACTCTCCCCTTCATAGACCTTTGTTGAAGTACACTCTCTCCACTCCGGGGTGGTTGGCGCGGATCTTCTCCTGCAGCTCCGGCTCCAGGCGGCTCACGGACATCGAGCTGGGGATTGGACCGCGCAAATCAGTGATTGAAGCGAAACGCACAGACAACTGAATGCCCAACAGTGAGCACAACCTCCCTCACATTCTTACAGTAGCAGTGCCACACAGGCACAGAGAGTTCAGCAGGACTCCGTCTGAGTCATTGCTACAGCTGCATTTGTGTTAAATTATTGGCCTGGGAGAAACTATAGTAATGTGTGTGATTATGCCACGGTAGTTTACTGTTTTCTTATTAGCATTTGATGAAATTGAATGGAAATTGATTCTAAACTTTATTATCATTATTAATCAGTAGACGGCAGTAATTTCACATACAGTTACTGCTTTGCTGGATTGAACTTCAATTTCAATATCATTTACTTTTTTTATGTAACAGCTCTGAATAAACAAGCTCTACATGAAGTACATTTATTACAGATAGTTTTTGGTCAGAATGTCCTTCCAGTGCCCTCAAAGTTTGTTGATAAAGTTTAACAGTAACCTGTCAAGCCAAAGCTATATCCCAGTCAAAACAGAGCTCTTCTGGTGTTTATCAAGGAGCATAGAAATTCTACGAATATGTCTAGTGGAGGTTAAACTAAAAAAAGTTATATTTTGTAATGGGTTTCAGAGTTCTATGTAAAACTGAATCCCTATACAATATATATCATGTAAACCTTACATAGCAAACATGTCAAAAAAGAGAAAGAGTATCCCCATAAACACCACAATTCCACTGAGGTGAGGTAGTACTTCTACTTAGTTAAAACAAGCTAGTACACTGTTACAGTTAGCCAGGCAGTAAGATGTCACCAACCTTTTCTGGGGAAAGAGTGCACAGCAGAGTGGTGTGGCAAACACCAGGCTGAGGAGAGAAGGGGGGGGGGATGTTACAAACAGTGTTGGGCAAGTTACTGGAAATTAGTAATTAGTTACAGTTACTAGTTACTTCTTTCAAAAGTAATTGAATTACTTTACTAATTACTGTATATCGAAAGTAAATTAGTTACTAGAGAAAGTAACTTTTGAGTTACTTTCATGTCTGCTTTTAAAACGTCAATGTGAACAATACTGAACAGTCACACACACAATACACATAATTTGTAGACCTACTGTATGTAGTCCCTTCAAATCAAACAGTAGCCTTGAACATGAGTTCTCAAAGTTTTACTTTTGAAGCACCAGCTCAATATAGGTGTTCCAGAGAGAAGTTGTATTTTTCGTTGCAGACAAATGAACCCATAACACCGTGGATGTCAATTCTGACGTAAACATAACCTAGTGCAAATAACTCAAGTTGTTATGTTGTAGGCTATTTGTGGAGGGTTCTTTATTTGGAAAGTGAAATCCGCATTTTTCTCTCGAGTTACACTTGTGTCGTGTGTGTCTGTGGCAATGATATGTAGGTATATTGGTGTTGTGTTGTGGCTATGTTGTAAGAATGTAAAATTAATATAACAAGGCTTTTGCGCAATAGGCGAAGAAGAGCAGAAAGATGAACAATGCGCCTACGGCACCACTTGGAGTTTGCAAGATGGAAACAAAAGGGAAAAGCGTTTAAGATGTCCATTTAAATTGTAGTCTGAACTCTTGCGTGTTTAAAATAAGGAAGAATGTGAGGAGACTGCTATTAACTGTAAAGAATGCATCTGCAATGGAAACACGAAACACAATCACGGGAAACACTGTGAAAGTTGGGCGACGTTAGATCAGAAGCAGCAAATGTGGATCTGTCACATTGTCTGCTGAAGTCGTTCATTTGTCACACAGGATAAACAGAGTAACGCGAGTAACAAACTCATTTAAATTTCATTAATTGTAACTGCGTTACTTGATTTAAAAAAATACTTTGTTACATGCTCGTTGCCGCTAAAAGTAGTGGAATTACAGTAACGCGTACAACACTGGTCACAAACATCTAAAGGTCAGATACATTGCAGAGGGTGTCCCTGGCACACTGGACACAGCCATGCAGCCACTGGATCCACACCACGAATGTAAGTGCCATTAATCAGTGGTGTGTTCACAATCCAATTCCCCCGGCCACTCACCAGAATCCCACCAGGCCGACTTGAATAGGAGCATTCATCCATGGGAACCTCTGAAAAGATCAGAGAGAGAAAGGGAAAAATCAGCGGGGGCCACCAGGGAGCTGTGCCCCTGGGGGCCATTGTACATACCATAAAGCACTCACTGGCATGTGAATGAATGCAAGGCAAGGGTTTTTTTTTCTTCCTGAGGATGTGCAGCCAGCACTGTTCATTACAGTTCTCCGCTAGCTTTACAGTTCTCCGCTAGCACAAGCACATCAGGTTATTCATTATGGTAGCACACATCATTTATTGTGCAGGGGGATGACACGATGTATTTGATTCCACACACCTTTAGGAAAGCCTTCTTTTCCAGCGTGTTCATTAGGAATGGTGGGATTGCTAGGGCAAAATAAGTATATAGTTATAAAATAGTATCACATGAATCAGTAAGCCAACGTTTAGTGTTAATAGAAATTCAGAAAAACATAGATGGACACAAACCATCAGGAAGACTTAACACTTCTGATAATTTGCTATGTCATCTTTTTTTTTTAAAAATCTAACAATAACCAGAAAACTCACCCATTCCAGGAGATGCCATAAGAATTCTAGAAACCACCACCTGTGTGATGGCCTGCTGAGCCGCTTTCGAGGACTCTCCTAGTCTGTTGTCGTTCTCGTCTAAAACTGGAATGCCATGTTTAAGCTCCCTTGAAGGAAACAACAGAACATTATTACTACAATATTCATTACCTGCACCAAACGCCAAATCATATTAGCTGGGTATTTGTACTTAAGTGGTATAGGGTCAGAGTAAAGGTGTGTGTGTGTGTTGGGGGGGGGCTGTAGGTTGAGATGCAGCCACTCACCTTTGCCTCATAAGAGGGATATTGATACAGTTAGCAGCTGCCACCGCAGCGAAGGGCACAAATCGTCCCAACAGTGGGGACACATGCTGTGTGAGGGAGACAAAGTATGAATCACTGGTGTGAGATATCCTCCTTAAATTCCTAGAGAACATACTTGTGTCAGTCTTATGTTTTCTCTGAAATAATGCATCAAACATTATCTATCTGTTGGCCAAGCCCTGATATTATTTCCTGAATACAAAACTTCAAAGCACAAATCAACATAACATTTCCTTTTAAAACCCAAAGAAAAAGATTATTTTTTAAAGAGCAAGGGCAAGAATGTTCTTTGTCAATGGCAGAAAGAGAGAAAAAAGAATTTGTGACTGGTATGACTTTGAGATAGCCTAATCAAAATAAGATAAACTTCTTGCTACAAAAGCTATTCTGAGTCTAACAAAGGACTTCAGAAGAACAAGATATGCCTTTAGACTGAGCTCTCAATCATATGTGTTATATCAGAACTTCCAGAGTTCATAATTGAATTTGACAATGTAATAAATACCACTGAATTAATCAAAAATAATTTAATACATTTGAATACCACTGAAAATACCTTTGATAGAGCATTAAGTCCTAAAGCAGTGACAACTGCCCCAGTAGTTGCCGACACATAGGCTGTTCCAAGCTGACTACAAATGAGAATTTAAGGATTAGCTTACTTATGTTCAAGATCAGACATTAGGTTAAAATATACCAACACAAGTACAAAAATGAAAGTCCACTTACTTAACCGTAATGGGAGCATCGCCGCTCCTGTTGGTGTAATTTACTATGGCGTTGAACGACTGATTGATCCACTGCCAAAACACCACGGCTGGAGTTGTTCTAAATCGAAATCAAGATCGAATATGAATCAGAGTGGAGAGGGATTGATTAAAAAGAACATACACTAAAGAAAGAGGGGGTCATCATGTGTCAAACGTCAAACGTCCAACATCCAGACATTTTAATGATTATCTGAGGGCTAATAAGGCAGTATATGAAGCATGAACATGCGATGAAGATCAAGAGAGCCACGTTGAGGACAATGATACATACTGAATACCTTTCTGTACTACTAAATCTACTAGTCTTAGGTGTTCTGAGTACCTTTCTGTACTACTAAATCTAGTAGTCTTAGGTGTTCTGGGTGCCTTCATCAAGCACAATATAAATGCAAGCTGTTGTTGTTGTTGTAAATAGTATAGGTGCAGGTTAAGAGTGCTGTTAAACATAGTTAGCTCACTTGTAGAATGTCATCATGCACCCCGTGATGGTCATGTTCATTGGAACCTGAGCGGACATTCGGCCAATCAGAATCATCTTCTCTCCTGTGTCTGGATGAAACGCAGAGTCAAAAATGTACTTGGCCTTCCATAGTTCATCCTCTGTGAGACCTGGAGTGACAATCCCTTGTCTGGAGTGAACAAACAAACAAACAAACAAACAAACAAACAAACAGTCAGACAAACAAATATATATACAACAGGTATGATGCACTACTCCACTTCTGTCTATCTTCCTTTGCAACTCCACTATGAAAGGATAAAGATTAGTTCAGGCTCTGGTCAATATTTACTTGTAGTTATGGATGATCTGTCGGGCCTTTTCCAGTTGATCATTGGATAGAAGGATGTTCCGGGGGTCTGTAACTGTAAAGAAGTGTTTAGCCCTCCCTACAAAAGTGCTCTGGTCCCACCGGGGCTCCTTGATGTTTATGGATGTGGAGAGCTCCGCTGCCATGGTTCTCTGTGGAGGACAAACAACAAAGATAATGGATGCAACTAGTAAAACCAGACAAAGAAAATCAGCATGTAGACAGTGCCTCTTCCCAGTCTGAACACCAAAATATTCAGAATACTCAATATTTATTTTTCAGGGGTATTCAGGGGTAACTCTGGTAACAGTATGAGAAACTTACACAGAAATCATTCAACGCATATAGTGTGCCAAGACTGCTGACTTTTACTTTGCATTCAGGAAATTGCTATTAGCCAATACACCCATGACACATACCCACAGACTAAAAAGAAAACTGAAAGACAGATAAGGCATTAGGCCTACATATTTCATTCTGAAACTAAAGTCCATACACTCATAACTTCAATCTCAAGGTGTGAGGTATTTTTTCTAAAAAAATGTTTTTCTCAAACGGAATGTTTTATTGATATAAGGACATAAGCCTATAAGGATAAGCATAATGCATCCATTCTCTGAACTACAGGAACTGAAAAAGGGTGTCCTCCCTACATTTACCTAGTCATAGCACCATACTTGTGAACTTTCTCAATTACTGAATTCTTATTTACTGGTTTTGACACCATCATAACTTCTGAAATCTGAAATGATGTGCCATTTCAGCTTTGTCACTGGGTCTCTGACACTGACAACCTAGTTGTCTGATGTTTATGATCTGTTAGTCTTGCCAACTTTATAAAACTGTTCACTGTTAATTTTAACTATTGTATTGTTTTTATTTTCTAAGTCGCTTTGGACAAATCCCATAACCATAACCATATGAACAGTTGTGTATTATGTTTGCAGTAGGCTGCTTTTTAGATAGCATAGGACAGAACAGTAGCTTAGGCTACATTCTTGTTATTTGTGGAATCCACCAGGTAACCAAGGCTGTAGGCTAGTTGGCTAGCCTAATACATTTCATGGAATATTGCATGAATATTGACCTCCTCTACTCTGACACCTCAGGGGTAAAACTAAAGAGCCGAGTCACTAATCCCTCTCTTGGAATTTGAGGTGACAGTTATTTTGTCTTTTTTGCCATGCTCTCGAAACTAGAATTTTTTCCACAGGATAATTTCTGTGACAAAGGAATACCCTTAAACGAATCTCTCGGATGACCTGTGAACAATTCAAAGCGCTGGATTCCACTAAAGATTAGCACACACCTCTGCTGATTCAGCATAAAGTTGCTATGGAAACCGCTGACCTGCCAAATGGGGGTTTGGAGCGCACGAAGCCGCAGGCGGACACTCGGATCAGTCCTGCTTGAAGCAACCATCCAGTGTTATAACATAAATCGTTTAGACTTTTGGATTGGTTGGATACTAAGATTGATCCTTACAATCAGACATAGCGCTCTAGCAAATGTACCTGATAGGTTACACAATGGAAAAGCCTTCTGCTTCTGCGACACTCGGAAGCAACAAGGTCCATAGGATCACCCTTAAATGGATATTTGCAGCGTTGTGCAGAAGTCCATATAGCCAATAGCTTGATCCGCAAAGGCATTACGGGTATCTCAATGTCATTTTCTTCTACGACAGTCAGGGGTTTCGCTCTGAGTCGTACAATAACTAGCCTACATCAACTAGACACCCCAAGTGCGTCGAAAAAAGGAAGGTCAGATCCAAACCTCACATAGAGGCTACACAATCTATCCATATTTATCGAGATAGCTCAAGCAAGTAGCCTACTTGATGCACAAAGCAGCAATAAAAAAGCTTCCATTACAGCTATTTAACCATTTATTTGCTTGTCATACAAGTAGCGGCATTTTACGCAGGCTATGTTGCAAATATTTTATTAACGGCAAATGTGTTTTTTTTTTAGTCTGTAACATGCAATTTCGCCTGCAATGACGCCAAACATGGCTGCACGAGTAACAGTAAAACACGCATTCCAGTCCAGACGACTGAACGTGGAGAGGGGGCGGGGATGCTGTCTCTTTAAATTGAATTAATGACCATGGGCTTCTCACGAGACAACTTTCGTTAGAGCGTATGGTGCCTTGTGAGACATCGCCAGAGCAATTTATTTTGCGTAATGTAGGAAAAAAACACAAAACACAAACACACGCGCAGACAACTAAAACGATGCTATTCACACAGTGTCGTATCGTAGGCTATTGCATCATTGCTTTGGCAAGATTTCGCTGTCATGCATGCAACGTGGGTCAAATTAACGCAGTTCAACGTTAGTACTATTGCGCATTGACAGCTTTTGCCGTCTTTAGAATGAACTTTAGACGGAGTTGGCCTCTGGTAACGTTTACCCAATTCCCAGCCCCTTTCTTGACCAATCGTGTGAGTTTATAGCTACATATTAACCAAGAGGTAAGTTCAATAGTAGCCCTACGGTTATCCATCCATCGCGTTAAGAGTTACACGCGTTTCTTGACACATCAAGATCAAATGCAACCACACGAGAACTGGCAGAACAATGAAGCGGATGATACAACAACGTATCCGCACACTACACTAAGGATTTTTTCGTTCAAATACAATTTCTGAGCATTTCGTCATATCAACTGGGCAAATGGAGGGTCCCTCCATCAAGGGTCCCTCCATTTGCTAGAAGTCTAGCCTTTAATGTGTTCAGCACTGTTGCCACATAAAACAAACCGCATCAATGGGATTTCACCATGCGATAGTGCCTGCACCAGATGTTATAAACTAAAAAAAAAAAAAACGTCTGCAGAACCATTTGACAGACTCCAGCTGTGCATATTCTATTTCAACCGCTGCTTGCCACATCCTCAATCCACTTGATGACAGCCAGCAGTCTGACGTCTGCTTTAGAGCGAGAAGGGTAATTAAAATAGACGAGAGAACAAATGCATATAAACCAACGAAAATATGAAGAGAAATCTAGTTACTTACATTGCTAAAAATCCTTGTCTATGACAATCACGGCAGCTCACAAGTGATCCCTCTAGCCCAAGGGAGCTTATTGGTACTTCTGACTGATAGGTGAAGCAAGCGTTAATAGGTTCAATATGGTGACTTCCTCTCAACCGAAGAAATAGTAGTCCAGTGTTGCTGCTGAGCTGTCATCGTCGTAAAATATCTGATAAAAAAACAATATGATTTGCACATTTCGAGTATCAGCCTACTAACCAATAACTGCAATTTGACGCTAGGAGGAGTTGCTTATTATATGGATTCGAAGAACTAGAAATAACTGGATTCCACAATAGGGGACTTTTATTTTGTTACTATGTGGAACCGACTCCCCTGTTGTTGGGGCATTTCACACCACTTTTGTGAGGGGTGACAGTGCTCAACCACTGTAAAAAAAGTCAATAAGAACAGGACAATAATATATAACTCACACTTAATCCAATCATTTAATTTCACAGGATGGCTGAATTTCTTTTCAAAGTATATTTTGTGTCATTGTTCCTTTAGACTTTATACCGATGCCACTAATGATGTGTGGAGTTAATTTAGGTGAATTAATTACTCATCATAGTCTGTGCAACTTATACTTTTTAAAAGTGTTTACATGGTCAGCATGGTCTTTCACACTGATCATAGTTCCTATATCATCCATTTCTCTTCGTATGTATTCTGCCACCATGTCTGGGTTAACACTCAGCACCATGTGTTTTAACACACAGGGTTGGAGAAGGAGAAAAAGACAGAGATGTGTGTCTATAATGCGTTTTGTTTTACATCGCTGTTTTTTATGCAACTCAATTCCATGACTTACACATCCATCCTAACTGAATACAACACAGCAACAACAACTATGCATTTAGAAAAAACGTTGGAGACAAATAGCCTACTTTTGACCAGCCTGATGGCTCCAAATGTTTATCTGGGTGGTATCAGAGATTCAGTGATCACTCTTATTCTGGAACAAAGTTGCAATGGGGCCAATGTACAAGGACAGTCTGAGGACTACTGCACTGGACTAATACCCGTATCTCCAGTGTGGAACAGAACACAGCTTATGACCAGGTCCTTATGAATCTACTATCTTGACAGGAGCAATCAAGTGTCATAAAAGTTCTATTTAGGGCCCGAGCACTTGAGGTGCAGGTTGTGGCCATATTATTCTGTAAAGATTATTATCAGTATTGGGGCCATTACACAGGCGGTGCAACAAATGATGTTGTACTACTACAAATTACTCATTGAAATGTCACTCAACAACCGTAGGATGACATCAGAAAAATGTGCAGTAGTCTATTTTTTCCAGAGCTGTATTTGTGGTCTAGGGACTCCATAGCGCCCCCTTATGAGTTAGGGACTCCATAGCGCCCCCTTATGAGTTATGACAATGAGTGTTGTGATTGGCATAGAGTTTCCACATTTTATAGTATGTTGGTCTCAAGGGGCCATGTCAACCCATCCCATAACCACTCGTTTGATGTAGTGCCTCTTAGTTAAAAATGAAAAAGCAAAAATGAGGTGTAATCGCAGGTATCTCTGGCTGAGAGGGTCAAAACTACACAAAATTGTTGGTGTAGGATCATTTTGACACCCTCTGAATGCATGCCAAGTTGCCAAGTGCATGCCACATTTTCTGTTTATGTGGAATTCCGTTCATGGGGGGCCATACAATAAATTAATTTATGTGTAAATTTTAGTGACTGGCCTTTAAATGGCCAGACACAGTTTTTGTGAATATCTCGAGGTACCATAGGGCCTAGGATGACAACTTTTTTGTGCATGTTGGCCTCCAGGGGCCATGCCAACCCATCCCATATCCCAATGAAAAAGCAAAAAACGAGGCATTGTAATCACACACACACAAGCACAGGTATGTACACATTCACACACACACACACACATGCATGCACACACACATAAACACGCACATAAACAAGCACATGCACGCACACAAACACATTAACACGTACACACACGGATGCACAAACACACCCACACACATAAACACACGCGCACAGACACACACACACACACACATAAAAACACACACATGCAAGCACACACACACATAAACACACACACACACACACACACACACAAACACACACACACACAGACACATAAAACACAAAAACACACATGCAGGCAAGCAGACACAGACACACCCCATTATTACCACACACACACTCACAAGCAAAAACACACACACAGAAAAGCACACATATACAGTACACAAAAGCAAACACACACATGCACACACTCATTTACATACACAAAAGTTGCAAGAGTAGGGGATGGAGTAGGAGATGGAGACAAATTGACAAGCATGATTTATTTTTGCGGAGAGAATGGACTGATCGGCGGTCATATTTTGTATCGCTTTGCGGTACATCTAGTTTCATAATTAAATTATAACATTACATTCGAGAAATCAAAGAGGTTGTATCCTGTGAGGTCTGTCAATTGCACGTTTCTCACGGTTAATGCATGAGTCTTGAGAGCCATGCTCAGCAAAGACGTGGCTGAAACTGTAAGAACAAAATGCAAGGTTACTGGTAAAAACTGGTACAAACAGGTTTTGTTCTTTAAATGGACTTCTATTCCAGGGAATTCTTTGTCATAACTACCCCCTCCATCATACACACACACATACACACATTTACAGTTGGCCTTTATTTTTATTATATCTGAAGAAATAAAAGCGCAACAAATGATTATCAAACTTCTGTGCTCTGAATGAATTCCTCTGCCTTTTGCTGTGATGTGCACAGACACACAAGCTGGCTTATCAGTCACTGGCTCATCATGGCTTGTCAGTCATACTCTAGAAACTTCTATTGGTAACCACACACACACACACACAAACACACACACACACACACACACACACACACACACACACACACACACACACACAAACACAAACACACCCCATCGGAAGGCAATAATTGTGCCGCTTGAAAGGGATGTAACACCAACAAGCATAACTTAATCAATGTTAAATATATGCAACATTTTATTATAAATTAACTTTCCTGTCAATGCGTCATCATAATGATGCATTTTAAAAAATTGCATACTTTGCATACAGATTTTGTTCTGTCCAAGAACTCTGTGGCTTGAGATGGGATGGTGTTCACCATTTCTCAAAGTCAAGGATGAGTCCTTTTTCAAAGACGTTACATCATCGAATCTTGCCAAACACTGTTCCAATGTCAAAGGTGCTTTAAAATTCTATCAAGTACTGAGTCCTTCGGTCTGAGAATGTCTGAGAATTTTCGAGGATGCATGCGTGTATCCTCTGCGTGCTTGGAACACCCACAATCCTGTGTGCACATTTATGGAAGATTTACAATTTGTACGTATCTGTATCTATGTAAATGTAAACATTGTATTATTGTCACTATGCAGAATAACCTAAATGAATTGGGGGCTCAAATCATTTTGACAACTTTGAACTCTCACACCATAATTGTGTAAATAAGGCATTTAGGAAGGGTATTTAAACATTTTCTAATAAGTACCATTGCAAGCTAATTATTACACTTTTCTCTTTACGATTTTGCTTACTGTAATAGTTGCTGCTCTGTGGTTTATATTGGTAAATTAATCAAACATGTATAACTGAATTTATACACGTCGGAGAATGACTGGTGCATTCACTGTTTTTCAAAAAGAAGCGGGCAGGAGGCATCATTTTTAATAACACACACCTGCAGCTTCCTGCACACTCGCTGTTCCATTGTGTGTTTTCCGAATGCTAAGAAGAAGCCTCGCCTCGTCTTTGTAGGATTTGACTCGGCAGGACTCGTTCTACCAAGCACGAATCCTTGACTTTGAGAAACAGTTTCTGTCATAACTAACACACACTCACGCTCACACTCACTGCTGGCTTTGGGTGCTGGCATTTCTGAGAAAAACCAACACAAAATCTCATATGCAGGTTTATTCATGTATAACCTACGGCGATTTCCAGGTCCCATGTCAGTAAAAGTCTTTATGCAGGCAGGGTGTGGCATATGGATGGGGTAATGCCCTGCATGTCTGTCTGTTCTACCAAGCACGAAACCTTGACTTTAAAAAACAGCCATTGTTTCTGTCATAACTAACACACACACACACACACTCACACCAAGGGTGCCGTCACTTGTCTGAAAGTAGTATTGCCAATTTTTTTGCCAAATCTTTTGTCTTTCTGCGCTGGAAATGTACTATGATTTTGAAGACAAATACTATATTGACACACATAGGCCTACCCAAAAGCGCCTATGTTTTTACTTAAAAATACAACTTTCTAAATGTTGCCCCAATATCTGGACTTATTTTTCTATAGCAATTTGAAATATACACAGGAGAGATGTTAAATTCCTTCACACAGCGGCCAATCTACAACCAAGCCTATTTACCGTCAAAACCAAAATCACTAACAAAAACATCACCAACAGAACAGCCTTCAAGAGCATTTCACTGGGGTTATCAAGCAGGCACCTTCCTTCATAGGTGTTTCATTGAATTAGGCCCACAACACTTCCAGAAGGCTCAGCAGTGGTGTCTGGTGTCCCAGACTCACCCCTCCACACTCATGATGGGTCTACCAACAAATACCATCAACGAACCAAACCAGACAACACAAAATCATCAACAAAACAACCTCTGTGCGCAACAAATAGGCTTCACTGCTTATGCCCCGTTGATGCCTAATCGCCCAGAGAAAAGAATCAAACCAGGAACAAACAACATCACCACCAGAACAGCCATCAAGAGCATGTCACTCAACCAACAAATACTGACAACGAACCAGCCAACACACAATCACCAACAAAGCAGTTTGTGTGCACAACAAATAGGCTTCGCTAGCAAGTGTTTATAAGCAATGCATATATTTTTGTTCATATCATTATAGTTAGTATACTACTATGGTATACACACATACAGGCACAGTAAAAGGGAATAACACACATAAACACTACACAGATAGACACACACATAAACACACAGACACTGGCA
This sequence comes from Alosa pseudoharengus, assembly GCF_046254945.1. Taxonomy (NCBI): domain Eukaryota; kingdom Metazoa; phylum Chordata; class Actinopteri; order Clupeiformes; family Clupeidae; genus Alosa; species Alosa pseudoharengus. The sequence goes on from NW_027468657.1 coordinate 13,469,503, forward strand.
CACACAGACTCAAACATGCACACAGACTCAAATGTGCACACAGACTCAAATGTGTACACACAGACTCAAGCGCACACACACAATCCGCACCAGTTAAAAATTGAACACATCAATATGATTTTCTTCAGTTTGGCTTTATTTGACATTGTTTGTCAAAACTGAAGATCAAAGCTATGAAGAAACATTTATGTATAAGCAAAAAAAGTTTTTGAGAACTTGTTGGCTGACTTTCTAAATGAAATTCCCTCCAGGTGACGGTCACATGAAGATGGTTATCAAGTCAATATACGTAAAGGTGGCTACATCTTACAGAATCTTAAACATAAGCACCTTTTTCAGTGTTTAGGCCTATGTAAGTTTTGATGTTCTTAGTATTGTTCTACACTGTAGGAAATAATTAAAACTAAATGTACCATAAATAAAAATATGACCGCCGCTCAGTCATGCACATTCTCTCCGCAAAAATAAATCACGCTTGTCAATTTGTCTCCATCTCCTACTCCGTCCCCTACTCTTGCAACTTTTGAGTATGTAAATGAGTGTTCATATGTGCGTTTGCTTTTGTGTATATGTGTGCTTCTGTGTGTGTGTATGTATGTGTGTGTTCGCTTGTGAGTGTGGGTAATGGGGTGTGTGTGTGTGTGTATGTATGTCTGCCTGCCTGCATGTGTGTGTGTTTTTGTGTGTATGCGTGTGTGTGTTCCCTTGTGAGTGTATGTGTGGGGGTAATGGGGTGTGTGTGTTTATGTGTGTGTGTTTACGTGTGTGTGTGTGTGTGCCTGCATGTGTGAGTTTTTATGTGTGTGTGTGTGGGTGTGTGGGTGGGTGGGGAGGGGGTGTTTATATGTGTGTGTGTGTGTGTGTATGTGTGTGTGCATGTGTTTGTGCGTGTGTGTGCGTGTTTATATGTGTGTGTGTGTGCGTGCGAGTCTGTGCGTGCGTGCATGCCTGTGTGTGTGCATGTGCATGCGTGCGTATGCGTACATGTGTACTGTGTGTGTATGTGTGTGCGTATGTTTTTATGTGTGTGTGTTTGTGTATTTATGTGTGTGTCTGTGTCTGTGCTTGTGTGTGTGTGTCTGTGCGTTTATGTGTGTGTGTGTGTGTGTGCCTGCATGTGTGTGCATGTATCTTTATGTGTGTGCATGTATCTTTATGTGTGTGTGTGTGTGTGTGTGTGTGTGCCTGCATGTGTGTGCATGTATCTTTATGTGTGTGTGTGTGTGTGTGCCTGCATGTGTGTGCTTGTATCTTTATGTGCGTGTTTACGTGTGTTCATGAGAGAGTGTGTGCGTGCGTAGTGTACAGTCACTATTATGTACACATATATTAATGTATTGATACGGAATACCACGAAACTTGGCATGCATTCATAGGGTGTCATACACTTCCATCCTACACTTCAAATTGTGTGCAGTTTTGAACATGTCAGCCAAAGATACCTGTGAAGCCTAATTTTTGCTTTTAACTACGCTGTTGACTGAGCTGACTGGTTCTGATTATTGGTCTGGTCATATAAGCTTGAAGAAGAGGATGCCAATTTGATACATTACCTGATCTGTAAAAGCCTGCAAAAACACAGCATAGGTGTGTTAGTTAATTATGCATGATGTTTAAATCACAAATTCCTATTGACACATTCAGGAAACCTAGGTTATTATCTGCATACGCGAACAGTCTGTTGCAGCGCCACCACCAGGAAACTGGAAAGTAGGGCTTTCGATGTCAAAAACTTAGACACATGTGACCAACACATCGTTTGTGAGTGCATTGTTGGATAATGTGATGTCACGCTCGCTGCTATATTTTAACATGGTCAATGAGCTCCATCTAGTGGATACAGTTGGTAATACTTGAGTATTAGGATGCGGTGCACTTCACACAACCTATACTACACGTTTATGTCGAAAACATTAGGACTGACCAAGGACTGTAAATAAAAGTATAGTCATTGGGATGAACATGTTCAAAATAATTTGGGAAAATTCTCTGTGTGCATAAAACAGCAAACTTCTCATTCAATCTGATTTTGTACAAAATGCTGGTTCCATACTTGCTCTCCTAAAAACATGTTTGGATGATCAAAACAGACTGTCATGAATGACCATCCATGACAGCTGTTACAGTAAATTGGGATGATTCAGATGGATACATTAGTGTCACCCATCCTATTTTCCTATTGTATGCACAAGCATGACTTTTGTGTGACCAAATTAGTAAAATACATAATATGTGATGCGATCTGGGAAAACCCTTCACATGGTGCAGTTTTACCACCTTATGATTCTGTTACCATCCTAGCAACATGCAAGATTCTGGGAGGATGGTATCCAGGATTTTGCTAGGGTACAGTGTCCAGAATGTTGCCAAGATGGTATCAGAATCTTAAGTTGGAGAAATTTCACCAAAGAGGGTTGAAACGAAGCAAAAAAATCAAGGATTTTTGAGCGCACCATGTAAAGGCTTTTCCCAGATAGCATCACATATATGTTTTCATGTTATGGCTCTGGGAGGGCATTTGAGCAGCAGTAGCAGCAACACTTTGGTGTATGAATCTGTGTTATCTGCATTTATTAGTATGTGTATAACCACCACATGGACACAGAAACAGATACTGCAGTACTCTGCTGAACATTATAGGCACAGACAAAGCATTTCATATGGAGTAACCCCAGTCTTTATTGAAGTGCTGAAGTCTCCCACACAGGCTTTAACAAAGAAATAATCAAATAATTTAGACATAGTCTTGGAATACCTATACAGCTAAATGGAATAGAAGCAGTGGGAGGGAGAGAGAGAGAGAGAGAGAGAGAGAGAGAGAGAGAGAGAGAGAACTGCAGCAACTTTATGCTGGTGTTAAATATAAAATAAAATGCATGATAATCCTGTTCTACAAAACATCATACAGTAATCAAAATAAAACTGACAAGTGCGAAAAAAAGGAAACAGAAGTGTGTAACCTGGTCTATGTCCCCCCTCATTCACACAAATACTCTCTTGTTGTAAAAAACCTCAGAAAGCCATGCAAAAGAGATGCCACTTACTGACATGGCAAAGTAGTTTCTATTCAGCATGACATCCCAACGGTACTCAGACTGAAGCATTTACTTATCTAAGTGTTTGTGAATATGAGTTCACAGAGCCCACCCAACCCTTTACACCCGACAGTAAAAATCACAGAATAAAAACATCTTCCTATCCAGCAGTGACCACCAGGTTTCATTGTCTTGACGGAACAAAAGCGACTTTGGAGTAAAATACAATGATCCGACCATGCAGAAGGGCAAATTTTCTCTTTTTTACTCTTGTGATCAACTTGCGTGGCAGCTTCTTTTGCAGATGTTTTTAATGAACATGGCACACACTTTGGTCCATGGAAGTATTTATTGAATATTAAATGTTGTTGGCCTTGTCCTAATGTAATTTCAGGGTGAACTGCATTGATGGCGAATACTTTTCTCAGCGATCAGGATCTTTACAGGAAGTAGTCGGGGGTGCGACGAGTCACGTGCGGCTCCCCTCTCCGAGGAGCAGGATCAAACTGCAGGCTGAGAAGGCAAACAAAAGCAGAAATTACAATTAAAACTTAAAGCAAGGACAATGTCTGTGTTGTGCCTGAAGTTATTACAATGTTTTTAAGACTTCATACATATCATGATTTATTTTAAAATCTTAAACAGCTTGGCCCACTCCTGAATTAAGGCACAGTGCCTGAGAAACAGCTCTACTGATACATTATAACTGAAAATAATTCAGATGAATCACTGAGCTGCTACATTTGTAAAATGTGTGTTTTGTTCTTACTTTTGTTTGACCGAACATGCTAGAAAGGGGGTGAGAGGGTGAACTTACAAGGAATACTTAAGTGTGTCGTCCAGTTCCATGATAGCTGCCTGATTACCACAACGGTAACAATAATTTGGTGCGCTGAAAATCGTCACCACATTTCGTTCATGGCACCAGTTATAGCCCTAGAGAAGGGAAAAAGAGAGAGGGAGAGAGAGAGAGAGAGAGAGCGGGACAAAGAGAGAGAGAGAGAGAGAGAAAGAGAGAGAGAGATTAGAACAATAGTCCTGTAACTCTGCTCCTGGTGATTGTATGTTCATCTCCCTCCCACCGGTTCAAGCCCACTACTCACCTCCATGACCAGCTGGTGAGCCCTCGAGACCAGAGTCAGGCAGTTGGCATGGTTGAAAGTCTCCGAGATGTCCTGCCCAAACGTGTAGCCGGCACCACGGGGTGAAATTCCCCAGCCTCCGCGGTCATCTGGATCTGACCACAGCAGGTCACACATCGGACCCTAGATCAATGAACAGATATATCAAGATGGTGGAAAAAACTGAGTTTGAGAAAGAGGAAGAATCCCCCCCCACATCCACACTCAGTCACACACACACACACACACCTCAAACACTCCTCATGACACATACTCAGTCGTTGTCCCCCCCCCCCCCATACGCTATCTCATGTGGCATACTATACGCTACCTCATGTGGCACCTCCTGAATGCGGTCGAGAGCTCTGATATGGTCCAGTGTGTCAATGGAGGGAGACAGTCCTCCATGGAGGCAAAAAATCTACATCAACAGCACAGAGAGAGAGAGAGAGAGAGAGAGATTTAACGCTGAGGCTGGATTCACTCCTGGATTTTGTTTAACAGCGACCCAGATAGCGTTCCCATGCTTCTGGACCCAGATAGCGTTCCCATGCTTTTGGAAGGTTACAAGCATATCTGATTTTTTTCTTATTAGGCTACATATTGAACTACATATTGGATCACAGTAATATATCAGTTTGTGAATTCACACATCCCCATGTTTAACTTCACAAAATATATGCATGCAACACATATGAATTCACATGAACAATCCTATAGTTGAATATGAACACAGACCTAGTTTAGTGGAAAACCCAAGTAGTAAATAAACAAACACTCACCAATAATTTACCCCTCTTACTATAGATTACTTATCAGTGTTTCCCATACATTGGACTAAATTGTGTTTAAATCTGGTTAGCATCATAACCATGCTGCGCTAATTTGTTAAAAACTGTTGCATTCAAGTTAATTCTGCAAACCTACCACCACAAATAGAATACAATTATGTGGGAAACACTGCTTATACATGCATATTTTTCAAACATCACACAGACAGCCATTCAACAAGTCATTAATAACTTTGAGATGTTCATAAGTTCAGTCTGAGGCTTACCTGTGTGTCAACCAACGCGGTGAGAGGCAGATAATCAAACAGGTCTGTGAAGTATTTCCAAACATTTGCGTTTCCGTACTTTCTCAAGCACTCGTCGTAGAAACCATACACCTGTGTGATCTGTCTGCTCTCATGATTCCCCCGAAGGATGGTAATTCTCTCTGGGTAGCGCACCTGATAAAAATAAATAAATAAATAAATAATAATAATAATGCATTATTAATGTGAACCTTAAAGACAAAGAGTGATCAAGCCACTGCATATTTGGAAGTGATTTCCACACAAGTCTCCTGTTGTTTAAGATCCTTTCATCACTATAGCAACAAGTCAAAACCACTAAAACAGCCCGTGTGCAAAACAAAAAGGGGGAAAATTTATAATAATATGTGGAAAGAATCTTTTTCTGACTCTTTCTCTTTTCCTCATGCTGCAGTGTAGAGTTCTGGGCCAGCGTCGGCTGAAGTCTTAGTGTTAGTTTTGGTTATGTGTTGCTCAGCCTGCATCCCTAAAAATAGACTGGGACACATTTCCAAGCATCCACTGGAAACATCTGGAACTATGCTTTTGACAAAAATATTGAACCCAGGAGAACTGAGGCGCGATCAAACAGAATTCTTTTCAGCCATATATAGCAGGCCATTGGCTCTGTAAAGGTTAGAATACATACCGACTGAGCAACAGTCATCATACACGAGCTGTTTTGAACTGCACGGTATGTTAATCTGGGATTATTCAAATTCCACCACACACAAATGTCCCCCTCTAGGTAAAGACTAAACAGTATCTAATGCAAATCTAATGTCACCACTAAACATGGCAAGCTTTTTTGAGGTGGGGAAGTTAGGTCAAACAAGCTGGAACCTACACCCTGGAATGCAATAAGACCAGACCCAAACTTAGGTGAATACCTTTACTGTGAAACAGCCTCCAGGTCAGAGAGCCACTGAATGTGCAACAACATATGTCTGAACTCTATGGAGGCACACAAAGGATTACAGGGGAACAAAATCACTGAGAGCCAGCCAAGTTTCACCTTGAGAGAAACAAGTAATGTCACTGTCTCCACGGAGTAGTAGCCTCTGTCCACATAGTCGCCCATGAACAGGTAGTTGGTGTCGGGCGACTTCCCTCCGATCTTGAACAACTCCATAAGGTCGTGGAACTGGCCATGGACGTCGCCGCAGACAGTGACGGGGCATCGTACCTCCTGTACATTGGACTCCTTTGTTAAAATCTCCTTAGCCTGTAAAACAAGGGGAGGAAGAATTTTGTGATGCCGCATTAGTGGGTTACCGGGTCAGCTCATTAATGCACACTTGTTACAAAAAATTCTCCAGCAGAACAGCTGACGCCCAGGGAACACTGCCAGTAAAGGGGGCACCTCACACCATTGATACATTCATAAAATATTACTAGGCCTAATTATTTTTCCACTTTTTCACCGAATAGTTGAGACACTACTTTGTCTAAGTGGGAAGTAATAAGAAATGTATTTAGAATAAAAAATAACAGCATATCTCAAATGGTATATGTCCAATATAAGCAATAAAAAAACAAAATGATGGTGGATGAAATGATAGTTTTGTGGATTTTAAAACTAGAGAGGCCTGTGCATAGATTTTACAATGCAAAATATGCTATTCTTTTGCAGTCCAGCGGGGTCGCACTGACTGCGCACATGAAATTATTTAAGTAGCCGCGTTATATCATATTTGTCCTAGTGTAGCCTACAATACAGTCCATCTTTATCTTAGATATAAGTCTGTGACCTCTTTCTGACTGTCGTGACACCAAAATAGTCTAGACAATTGATTAAATATGCGACTCTCGGCACCAGTCGTCGGGCGAGCTGCGCATTCAACATAACTGAGTGTAACACTTTACAAACAACATTACATTGTTTCATGAACGCAACAGTTATTATAAACAATGTATCTAAACACTAGGGTTTCGTAAAATTGGGTAACGTTGTGCTGGTCAGCAGCGGTTGCTAGCTGAACTTCCCAGTCAACAACCAATGGCTACATTCATGGCGGTGCTGACAGCCAATAATAATAGCAGTCGGTCACCGCCATCTTCGGATAGCCTACAAGCCCCTGGAAATAAGGTTGACGACAGGAGCTTGCAGGCGAAATGAGAAACGGGTTGAACTAGATTAGTGACCAACAGATTAAAATATGCGTAGTGACACTATCAGAAAATGCTTAAATTCTCACCTTTTCACACAGCATTTTGACCTGGTTTTCGGACAGCTGCTTGCACTCGTTCAGTTGTTCGATCCATTGATCCAGTTCTTTCGTGAATGTCTTCTCGTCCATGATGAGAAGTTCAACTGTACAGTAGGTTGCAGTTAACGCGAACGACCACGAGCTTAGTAGCCTAAATTATTGAAATGACTAGTAGTCTAAATTACCTCACGTCATGCGTTTGCTAGTAGTCATTACGCGAGAATGAGTCCATCCAAATTAGTCCCACACATTTACCTTGCAATTGTCAAATGAAGCGTCATTTGTTTTATCATCCGAAAACACGGTGGTAACTCAAATATCCGAGAGTAGGAATGAACAGTATTGATTTTGGATTGGCTAAAATGCACTAAGCCCTCAACCCAGACTCGTTTCCTTGCACACCAAAATCCGACCCGGCTATGTACAGTAGCTAGCGGTGTGGAATGTGTGATCAGGGAGGTTGACGTCATCTGTTCTGCATCACTGTCCAGAAACGCTACTTTAGTGCCACCTAGCGCATACAATTAAGCAATTTGTATCTGACAAGGTGTTGTCCACAGATATCAGCCTGTGCTGATGGATAACATGTCATGTTGCACTGTGTGACAACCCAAAGCGTTTTCCTATGCATTTATCTATAAACATATTCATAACACAGCACACCCTGGCTTTTTATTGGGGGCCAAGCAGCGAAGCTGCGAGGCAACCCATAGTGATTCTACGTACTCTTATTATTATTATAACGAAACGCTAATTTTCCATTGAACCATACAGTAAAAAGTTGGGATATTCGGCACATTGATTCGGTACAGTCAGAGAATGTCTAATAAGGGGAGAACTGCCACTCTCGGAAAACTTCCGGTTTCTGAACTGGTTGCAGTTCCTTCTGTGGTTCCACATGAGGGCGCTCGTCCACGAGTGCAGAATGCATGGAGGTCTATGGAGCTGTACCCCTCAAAATCCACTTTTCTCGGGATATAATTTTTTTTCAAGTAATTTGAATATTGTATTCGAAAGGGGATGCAAAGAAAATACACTTGGTGGAGTATTATATTTTTTAAAGTCACTTAATTGTTCTAAAAAGCCTTTCAAACGTGTCAATGACGTCACTTATTAGCACAATGCTAGCGTGTTATGTGCAACAACGACCCAACCTGTAAGAAATCAAAAGGACATAAGTACTCGTTCATTCAACTTTTGACCTATAATCCATGTTGAAGTTATACAAACTACAATCAAATCTGAGATTTGTCAACGACAATCAGGTGAAAGAGACAAATTTAGCCGTCTAGCTCCATTGACTCCCATTCATTCTGCACTCATGGCGATCGCCCCCAGTGGAACTCTGGTGGAACTGCATCCAAAATTCGGTACAATGGGACTTAATACGGAGTGGCAAGGCTCTCCGTAGACGGGCTCTGGTACAGTCATATCTTTAATTTATCAAAGTTTCAAGTCTGCACTTGGAGTGCTCTAGCGCCACCAACGTTTCAATTTTTTTATTGCATCTATGCACTTAACGTTTGAACCGTACACCACATTTTGAACATTAAGGTATATTTGGAATCCTTGGATGACACCAAACTCGACGCACCCCATGACGTCAATTTCCGCCATGTTGGATCTTCCGCCATATTGTATTTCATCAAAAACACTTAAAAGGCATCAAAGGTCATAAAGTTTGTCCGATTTTCACGAAATTTGACGCAGATGATCTTCAGACTATGACTCACAAATGCATTGCTTTTTGGAGCCATATTCAAAACCCGTCGCCCATCGTGACCAATCAAGTGAAGGAAGTGGAGTGATTTCAGCAAGGCTTTCACGTATCAACACCAAACTCAGTACAGGGTCTCAGGACGCAATTAGGAGGAGGCTCAATAAATTTGATGGCTTTTGACCTATAGGTGGCGCTATAATCACAGGAAGTGGGCTCATATTTCAGCAATGCTTTCACATATTGAAACCAAACTTAGTATATGGACTTGGAACCTCATCCTGAGGACAGACAATAATTTTAGCAACCTTTGAACACTAGTGGTGCTATAATTTGCAACACTTTCTCGCAACACTTTCTTCTTCTTTCACCAAACTTCAAGGGCGTGGGAAGGGGGGTGCTGAGGGTGCTGCAGCACCCCCTGCTGGCAGGAGATAGATTTTTAAAAATGATTAGGCCTATATATTTTTTTAAATAATTACTAATTCGCTGTCTGACATTATTTATATTTTTGTATGTGAAATGATGAGTCAAATAGCAAAAAAGGGTTATGGATAGGTTTGAATATAGGCTACTAAAAATGAACAGTTATAGAGATCAACGTGAATATGAGTCAGTTAGCCTACTGTAAGAACCGTAGCATGGTTTTAGCTATGTGATAGCGATCAAGTGTGTAGGCCTACGGTTGATATAGGCCTACATATTCTATGCGATTTACTCGTTCAAAAAAAAGCATGGATAAGCTGAAAGAAACTAATAAATGTATAGCTAGTGAAATCATTTCACTATCCTAGTCGCTTAGATAGAAATTATTAGGACACATACTTGCTGTAGAGACGACACTTAGGCTATTCAGAAATTATTTGTGAGATCATTGCAGCCTGATTATTAGCCTATATTTAAAGCTTATACCATGGTCTAGGTTGAAAAGGGTGTCATTTAAAAAGTGATAGCCTATACTACACCTATAAAATTATTATGACGTTGCTTGACAACACCTGAGTTAGTCCGCTCAGCTGTGACTTATCAACATTCCACAGCATTGCAAAGACAGCTTAAAAAAAGAACGATTTTAACTCTAAAACTCATTTAGTATTAATAATTGATTTCATATTTATTTATTTCGTAAGTGACCATGGTATAAACGGGATAATGCCCGACGAGGTGTCCATTATCAGAAATAAATGGACTTCGCAGAAGCAACCGTCCTCCGCTTCGCATCAGACAGTTCACACCTCCGCGTCGTCCATTTATTTCTGATAATGGACACCTCGTCGGGCATTATCCCTTACCTAACATCTCTGGTGTGGTTTTGACGATCAGAAAAGTAATTTTCCTTAGCTATACTAAATGATGTCAAGTGCGATTCTGTGGGGTTAGAGTGGGCGCAGAGGACTCGCAGTGCTGTCGCGGAACATTGGAATTTGTGGCTGCCCAGGACTTTTCTAAAACTTCTCGCTATCACCCGCACACCGCACTAAAATGACGTAGGCTATTTAGCAGTCAAAATCCGAAATATGTCCGGGGGGGGAATCGTCGGACATCCATTATTTTTGTTATTCAGCACCCCTGGTCAAAAATAGGTTCCTGCCAAACTTGGTATGTGGACTCGTGACTACAACCTGAGGACGCACAATACATTTGGTGAGGTTTGAGGTATGCATATGTGTGGGGGGTTATTGGGGTGTGTGGGAGAGGAGGTTTATCTGTGTATATGTGTGTGTATGGGACAGGGGGTTAATTGGGTGTTTGTATAATGTAACAACATTGGGTTGCCATGACAACTCCTTCTCAACTGCTTGGCCCCCACATTGCTGCTTGCAGCTATATTTTATTTTGTTTTTGCAACAGATTTGTCTCTTGATAAAATAGTTCAAAATGATGGAAAGCCTCTGTGACCCAGAAGAGTTTTGTGTGGTGAATGTTCTGGCCTGACTGCAGTCTGTGGGGAAGACGTCTGTCCATCACGACCCTATCTCATCAAAATTAATTTGAAGATGATAACCACAAGTAGTCGCCATAAAAAAGACCCCCACTATATTGGTTCATACATCTCTCTGAGTCTTATTTTGCTGTCCTTCCATTTCACTGAGGCCTCCTGTATCTCTGTTTAAGTTGGTGGATGTTGGCTCTTGGAAAAGGGTTAAGAAGGACGTTCTGAGCAGCTTACTGAGTTTGACCAGGGGGGTATTCCAAGTACGTGGTTTAATGATAAACCTGGGTAAGTTAACTCAGAGTAAGTGGTAAACCTCCTACAACAAGAGCCCTATGGTATTGTTTTGTTAGGAGAATGAAGCCATGCAGCTCTTCTATTAGGAGGTTTACCACCTACTCTGAGTTAACTAACCCAGGTTTGTCACTAAACCACATACTTGGAATACCCACCAGATGGCTAGACTGTATGGCAGCCTCATCACACTTTGTTTAGTTTGTTCTGGACATTCTGCAATCTGATTTGTCTAAGTAAGATGTCAATATAGTAAAAAAAATATTTGATTACCTTTCAAAGGCAAAATGTGTGGCCCTTGATATCAAATAGCAAGTTCACCTGTAATCAATGGATGAATGAACCATGAAAACTTCTAAATATTCGATTCATTTCAACACATTGTTTCTTACCACCAAATCACCCATTAAAACATTGCTATGATTACAGTGATATGGTCCCATTCTTAGTTATTCTTAGTCATTCTAGGTGTAAGGTAAGTTTTTTTTTTCTAATGAAGCCGCTTACAACAACATCAATAAACATTGCATTAATATTGAAACAAACAGTCTTAAAGTAGTCATACCACATAGATAAACAAACAAACAAACAAACAAACAAACAAACAATCAATCAATCAATCAATCAATCAATCAATCAATCAATCAATCAGTCAGTCAGTCAGTCAGTAAGTAAGTAAGTAAGTAGTAAGTAAGTAAGTAAGTAAGTTAGTGGGGCACGAATTTAAATGTTGGGCAAAGTGTAAAGTCAGTCTATGGCACAGTCTCGTGCATGAACTAACAGAATCATGTGGCGTGAGACAGCTTTTAGCTGACCCACCACTGTTTGTGATTAAGATCTTTCTCATGATATTAAATTGGCAAATAAATGTTGAATAGTTATTAAGCAAACTTTAGTTAGACTTTGCCCAACATTTAAATGATGGCCCTTGGAATAAATAAAACAAACAGAATAAAAACAATAACCACAAACAAATACAAACTACAACTCTGTAAGAATGAATTATTAGATAATGTAAACAGATAAGTCTTTAATATTTTTTGTAGATCACAAAACAAGTAGGGATCTTTGTTGCTTGGTCAAATTAATCTGACCTGCACAGTAAATGCCAGAGTTTATGTACAGTAGGTGGCGGTATGCATCTAGCACGTTAAGTTGCTAATCACTTGTAGAATAGAAGAAGTTATAGATGTCTTATTAAATTGATTTCAGCACAGCTGTCAGACCTCTTGTGTCTGCTAAGCCTTTGATAATCTCAGCTAAAATGGCAACCCAGGTAAGACAAACGCAGATTTGTTTTTGCGTCTGCGTTGCGTTGCTTGTGTTTTTGTTTTTTAATTGTGGCTCGGAAAGGGTAGTTGCCCTAGCCTGACGAGCTAGCCTGACATAGCCTAATCATACTCTTCTAGTCAGAATATGAGTCTGATACTGCTGCTTTCATATCTCAACATATTCTCTCTGATTTGAGAATATCTCTTAAAGATGTACTGTTTGGCTTCTCTTCATACCCGACATCCAAATCCAACCAATTCTATATTATCAATCTACTTTTAATACTAGCCAAAGCACATATTCACAAAATGAAATTTTCTAGTTCCAAACTGAGAATCCAGGCAATACATCAAGACCATCTTATTCTCTAAAAACGGCACAGCCCTCAAAACCCTCGATCTATGTATATTTAACATATTTCTTTCCTAACTATATGATTTATAAGTATTGTCTATTGTATGCTGTACCCCCTGGTAATGTTTGTAATGTTTGTTTATGTTCATGCATTGTTACTTTACTGTACACATTTAATTAACTAGTTGCCCACCATTGCAGTCATAGGCTGCTAAACATTGCAGCAGTGACTTGTTAAGTGGCGTTTTATCAGTTTTATATACATAAAATAGTAATGTAAAGTTCCAACATTATGCTTGTTGTAGCATTTCACTCCTTTGCCATCAATTAGAAATCAGTACGGTCATACTTCATGTCATCAGTAGGCTAGACTCGATCCCAATTTGTTTAATATAAACTAGATGTACCACAAAGCGGTACACAATATGACCGCCGCTCAGTCCTGTACATTCTCTCCGCAATAATAAATCATGTTTAGTCAATTTGTCTCCATCTCCTACTCTTGCAACTTTTGTGTTTGTAAATGAGTGTGTGCATGTGTGCGTTTGCTTTTGTGTATACGTGTGCTTCTCTGTGTTTCACTTGTGAGTGTGTGTGAGTAATGGTGTGTGTGTGTGTGTGTGTGCGCGCGCGCGTGTTTGCCTGCTTGTCTGCATGTATTTTTATGTGTGTTTGTGTGTGAGTGTATGTGTGTGTGTGTGTGGTTGTGTTTGTGTGTGCATGCGTGTGTGTACCTGTTTGTGTTTATGTGTGTGCGTGCCTGTGTGTGTGCGTATGCCCGCATGTCTACTGTGTGTGTATGTGTGAGCGTGTGTCTTTATGTGTGTGTGTGTGTGTGTGTTTATGCATGTGTGTTTATGTGTGTGTGCATTTATGTGTGTGTATGTGTGTGTGTGTGTGTGTGTGTGTGCCTGCATGTGTGTTCATGTATCTTTATGTGTGTGTTTGCGTGTGTGTGTGTGTGTGTGTGCACGTGTAGTGTACAGTCACTTAATGTACACTTATGTTCATTTATTTATTGTATGGTCTCCCATGAACACAATTCCACGAAACTTGGCATGCATTCAAAGGGTGTCATTACATTAGATGAGTGGATATGGGATGTGTTGACATGGCCCCTGAAGGCCAACATACCAAACCACTCTGTTGCCATTTTATTGTCAATGTGGAGTATGCTTGAGTGCTTAAGCTTTAAACGTCCTGGCAGAAAATGTTCACCTTGCAATGACCCCAGAGGTCATTGCTACCTTTGGAAAAATGATGAATGAGCGGCCACCCCGGAGAAGTTACATAATCTGTCACTACGACCCAGGTAATGGTTGACCACTGTGGCTGTTTATATTCACAGCACACACAGACATATATTATAATTAGAGACACACATGATTCATCTGTGATCAATAAATCACCTGTTGTAGGATTGATACTTGAGATTCATGCATTGCAACTAGTTGTCCAATGCAAATGCATATGATTAATACACCTTTTGTGAGTGCGCTGTATACCGTTGTTGTCCATGTTTTTGTATTTGATTTTACACAAAATGGTACATTTTGCAGTATCAATCAAACATGGACACATTATCAATCAAAAACAGTATTTTACATGATCAGAAAAGGTTCACAGATACAAAAATATAATATTTGTAGTGCTTTTCAGCATGTACACCATTGGCATGTAAAAGCAAAAATACTTGTGAGCTTTTCCCTGCTGAGTCAAATCAGAATCAGAATCAGTTTTATGCATCGCTCTGTTACGCAGTCCCCGAAGGACCTCGGTGGGGATCTTTTTTTTTTAGAGGTGGAAGTGTATTTTTAGAGCTCCTTTTGTGTTCCCTCGCAATCGTTTTTTGTTCCCTCACAATAACTTTTGCATACCTTCGCAATAGTTTTGCATTCCCTCGCAAAATCAAAAGTATTGTGAGGGAACGCAAAACTGATTGCAAGAGAACGCAAACGAAGTGGTACAAAAGATGAAGATCACCCAGTCCTGCCCATTCTCTCCACAATAATAAATCACGCTTGTCAATTTATGTCCATCTCCTACTCCTTCCCCTACTTTTGTGTGTAAATGAGTGTGTGTTTGTTTTTGTGTATGTGTGCTTTTGTGTTTGTGTGTGGGTTTGCTTGTGAGTGTGTGTGTGTGGGGGGGGGTAATGGTGTGTGTGTGTGTGTGTGTGTGTTTATGTGTGTGTTTATGTGTGTGTGTATGCGTGTGCTTGCTTATCTGCATGTGTGTGTGTTTTTATGTGTGTGCGCGTGTGGGTGTGTTTATGTGTGTGTGTGTGTGTGTGTGCTTGTGTGTGTGCATGCGTGCGTGCCTGTGTGTGAGTGTGTGTTTATGTGTGAGTGTGTGCGTGCCTGTGTGTGTGTGCGTGCGTGCGAGTGTGTTTGTGAGCCTACATGTGTGCTGTGTGTGCGTGTGTATGCATGTGTGTGTGTGTGTATAATTTGTGTGCGTGTGCATGTAGCTGATATGGACCCCCATGTATGGAATAACATGACACTTGGCATGCATTCAGAGGTTGTCATACTGATCCTACACTTCAAATTCTGTGCAGTTTTGTGAGCTAAAGATACTTGCGATTACTATGCCTCGTTTTTGCCTTTTCATTTTTAACTAGGTGGCACTATACCTCAAATGAATGTATATGGGATGTGTTGATATGGCCCCTGGAGACCAACATACAAAAATAATTTGGTCATCCTAGGCCCTACAGTTCTCGAGATATTCACAGAAAACTCTGAATGCATGCTAAGTTTCGTGGAATTCCGTTCATGGGGTCGAACAGGACAGGTCTTGTTTCGTCCTGAAGGGAATTATTTTCCGATAATGACTGGCGTTCTATACATTATCCCGCTTATTACACGGCTACTTGCTAAAACGAAAAATTAAACTCCACATGATATGACTTTACATTTAGGCTATTTGTTACCGTTTTGTCGTGGCTTTTGCTGAGAAACAAATAGTTAGCAACACACGCTTCACTTTAATCAAACATTCTTTAGAACACAGCTTATCAACCGTCTGCTTTCACATTTAAATAAAGTTCCATTGCAAGAAGTGACCGCACTACTTGCGGATTGATATGAAAGACTTAAATCAGAAGCACGAAACCCGTTACCATTGACAGCGGTAATTATATGTTTGCAGAGGTAATTACATGAATATAACTTACCGTAGAACGTTGGGAAATCCCATTCAAGTCAATGGAGCGTTCTAGCATTGTGAAGAGCCGTGTAATAACTGTGATTACAACACCTAATTTTTGCTTTTTAATTTTTAACTAGGTGGCGCTATACATCAAATGAGAGTTTATGGGATGTGTTGACATGGCCCCTTGAGACCAACATACTGAAAAATGTGGTCCCCCTAGGCCCTACGGTTCTCGAGATATTCACAGAAAACTCGGCCTCCTTTCGGGAGTTCCAGTCAAAATGAAAAACAATGATTCTGTGTAATCCTTGTGGGACTCATGCCCAAGGGACTCAAGTTTCGTGCACCCCGGTCTTTCAGTGTCCCGGGAATCGTTGACACAAAATGACTAAAGACAACAACAAATACGGGAGAAAAAAGAGCGCTGCTGTCATCATAATAAATTGTCCTCAATAAAAATATATTCCCACCATGGACCTCCGAGTGCTGCGTACTCTGTAGACCAGACACAACAGGAAGATAATATGGAATTTCTGATCTGATATAAATCCTCAATCTGTCATGCATAGGCTATACTGCTGATGAGTGTTTGTGCATTTTAATTAGACTGCTTTTGAGCTCCTTTGCACGAAGGCTTTGTTGGCTGAGGGGTTTCTGGTCTTGTTTCATTGGCCATATTGGGATATTTGTTGTTAGAGAAATGTACTGAGACAGACATTACTGTGTTACCTTCATGTTTTCATCCTAGCCCCTGGGCAAGACCAGTTTTGCTGAGCTGAAGGTTGCCCTTAATGGGTTCCTACAACAGGGAGAGACTAAGTTGGAGACTAAGATGCATAGCTTTTCATTCACTGATAGATAGGCCTTCATGTATACATCACCACCAGTGCTAGATTGATGGACCCAATATATAAGGGATGGTGTCCTACACCAGTGATTCTCAAAGTGGGGTCCGGGGATGGGGTCCGCAAAAAATAATTTGCTTACTTAAAATACTAAAGTTCAGGTTTATCCTTTAAAAAAATAGATGTACCGCATAGCGGTACAAAATATGACCGCCGCTCAGTCCTGCACATCCATTCCGCGAAAATAAATCATATTAATGAATTTGTCTCCATCTTCTACTCCATCCCCCACTCTTGAAACTTTTGTGTATGCTTGTTTGGAATGTGTGTTTGCACACATTCCGCACACAAAGTAGCCTATGGTGCTGCAAAGGTGAATAGATTTGTTTCTGGGCCAACAAATCTGTAGCATTGTAATAAAACCTTTAAAATCTCTAAACAATCACAAGTAGGGCAGTTCATCACAGTCCATCCATTGCAACTGGACTGATGAAAGGTACACCTGTAGGCTACATTGTATTTGGGAAAAGCAGAAGGTAGCAGCATAATGTATTTATTTATTTATTATTAAACAAAACAATCCCTGTCAGTTCCATGCAGTTTTCAACAGCTATCAAGAAGAGAGGTCATGTCATGGATTTTTGTGAATGTTTCTTCTTCTACATATGCATAAGTTTAGTCATCTAGTTCAAATGATATTCAGCTTTATTGTCAATGCACAAATGAAATACCAGTAGTCTAAAACAAAATGCCGTTTTACCCAGTGGTGCAAATAACTGACATGTCCAAAAGGGCCTTCATGAAATGCGTTGCGAGACTGAATACACATTTTAACGGGCAAAGTTGAAGAGCTACTGTCCGTTATTGTTTGTGCAAATAATATGCTGATTCATGTTCCCTTGCATTTTGCAACTATGAGGTCCATGGTTAAGCTCAATCTTTTGACGCAATCTTTTGATTTTCACCCAGCCTAGTCCATGGTAGGCGCCCGATAGAAATATTGTTTAATTTTGCGATTGAGATATCCACGCACTGGCGCCCCCCCTGCGACGTGTTCGCCCCCCGGTTTTAGAGCTATTCTCAATGCAAAAATGCATAGAGGGAGTTATGACAAAACCGTGACTGTTAACAAACTATAAGCTATATAAGGTAGGCCCTATGCTAGGCCTATTACACAACACAAATTGTCACTAGGCTATGCTGGCGACCCAAATAAAATCTCCTTTGGAACCAATGGCTTACACCTTACAGTATCAAGCTGCCACCTCTTGGCGAAAAGTTAATAGTTTTGCATATCAGTAGTAATACATTTCACGTAGCTGTGAATCACGGAAAGGGCGAATGAAGTGGACACTTCTAAATGGAACCCAACCCACTGTACTCAAGGTCTGTGGCTAAAGCAGCCATAATGAAAGCGTTATCATTGTTTGGATACTTCACACACACGTGTTTTTTAATCGCATAGACTACAACTACCAAACTGGAATCAAAGCACATCGACTCCCCTCTCACACCCTAAACACGCACTTCGAACAAACAAAAAGCGCCTCAGTCTCACGGAATAGCCATAGGCAAAACTGTATCTGACCGGTGTAACGTTAGTACTAAATCATCCATCGCAAATAATGATTTTTGTAGCACGTGCAACAAATATGTGTAGGTACAGCCCTGCCCTGAATACATCTCAACGTGCGCTCTAAAACATCTGGTATAAATGGAGATGTAGATCATCACAGGTGCGTTAATAAATGTACATTGCGGCGAGTTGACACAAATTATTCACTTTGACGAATTTATGTAGTTTCAGTTACTTTACTTTGAGCCATGCTCTTCCTTACTTGAATCACCTTTGAAAATAGAGGATTGAAGTAGCCTATGGGTGTTTGGGAATGAACGTTGACTCAGATGCTTTTTGAGACCTTGAGCAGAAATGTCCCAGCCCGGTGTTTAGGGTGCATCATAGTATCTTTCAGGTAGCCTATATATTTTCCATTAAAAAACCATCACGTAGCGAACGTGTTGTGGCTAACTCACTTAGCTCCTGTTAGTAGCCTAGGTTATGGTCATAAGCAAATGAGATGACAGTCGAAAGATACAATTAGTGCTGTTATCGATTTGCTTGGTAGCCTATAAACGCATTTATGGTTTTCTACAAATACATCAATAATCAAATTGGCCTCCATCACTCAACCATGCTAACGGTAACATTATTTTACCTACGTTCTGCTATTGATAGGATTAACGTAGCCTACCTGCAGTAAAAAACAAGCATGTCCGATAAACATTCTCAGATTTATTTCGGCTTCAAGAGGAAATGGGAATTACATGTCATGCAGAAATCATCCTACCCTTAGACGTTCTCTGCGGTAAACTACTGTAGCCTACAGTCTTGTCCTTGTAGGTGTCTTTCCAACCCACTTTAGATTAACTTCCAACAAAATTACGTCTCACTGCAACGATGCGCCATCTAGTGGACAAACGACTACTTATCGCCAATACTGGAAATGCAGCCATGATGATGATGATGAATATTTATTTTGGCTTTCTTTTAATCCTACTGAATTTGTAATTATGTATCGGCCGTTCTAATACCGATAGTATGTGGGTGCCTGTGTGTGTGTGTGCATGTGTATATGTGTGCACCACCATCTACAGGCCAATGAGTGTACAGTCACTAAATGTACACATAACTTAAAGGACAATTCCGGCGCAAAATGAACCTAGGGGTTAATAACACATGTGTACCGAGTTCGACCGTTCGCTGGGATTTGTTTTCATGCTAGTCGAATGTGACCAGTTTTATTGCAAACCGCTTATTAGCGGTTAACGCTAGCCTTCGGGGCACACGTACAGTAGAAATAAATCACTATTTCTATACCACTAACAAGGCTCAAAATAGCACCACACTTACACAGTAGCATAATGAGGGTCTCTACATGTAAACCGAAGCATTGAGAACTTTTTAAGTGTACAGGCAGTTTATTAAAAAGAAACACATTACCGTTCACGTCTGGTTCACATATACAGGCAGGCGATGTGAACTAAAATCAAACGTAATTTGCTCAATATAGGCCTATCAGAAATAATAGCTCCGATGTAACATAACTTGTGTAGTGTAGGCTACTTACTTAGTGGATCCATGTCCCTCTGGTAGCCTATGGATCGCCGCCGCCTGTGTGTGGTATTGACTACAGCTTCTAGCTCTCTCTCTCATAGCCCTTTCACGGAGCTCCCGCAGCTCTTCGTTGGTATTCCGACTCGAAAAGATAAGGACGTCCAATAAGGGTTCATCCTTGATGTCTTCAAATTCGTTCAAATAACCTGCCATCTCTTATGTCTCCTGTTGCGTTCAGTGCTTCTCTTTTGCACAGTCCTTCTGCAACAACGTTTCACCCGAGATTCACTTCACATCCCAGTTGTAACCAAGGCGCCTGCCTGTATGTGAACCAGACGTCAACGGTAATGTGTTTCTTTTTAATAAACTGCCTGTACACTTACAAAGTTCTCAATGCTTCGGTTTACATGTAGAGACCCTCATTATGCTACTGTGTAAGTGTGGGGCTATTTTGAGCCTTGTTAATGGTATAGAAATAGCGATTTCTTTCTCTGTACGTGTGCCCCGAAGGCTAGCGTTAACGCTAATAAGCGGTTTGCAATAAAACTGGTCACATTCGACTAGCATGAAAACAAATCCCAGCGAACGGTCGAACTCGGTACACATGTGTTATTAACCCCTAGGTTCATTTTGCGCCGGAATTGTCCTTTAATTTTTTAGACCCCCCCCATGGATGAAATTCTACGAAACTTGGCATACCCCCAGAGAATGTCAGGGTTAATCATACACATAAAATTTGGTGCAGTTCTGAACGTCTTTACTGAAGAGAGGGGCGATTAAAGCAGAATTAAGCAAAATTTCATGTGCCCCGGTGTTTCGGTTCCCCGGGTATCGTTGACCAAAATTTCAGGAAGTAGATGACGAAAAAAACAAAACAAAACAAAAAAACTTTGACAATCCCTATATGACCGCTTCGCTAGCTTCGCTAGCGGCGGTCATAATAAGCCAAGAGTACACTGTAAAAAATGACACAGTAGGAATGCATGAATAAAATGAGGCAACTTATTACACATGAAAATATTAGGGAAAAATATAACCCTATTATTTTTAAGAATATAGACGTTAACAAATCATGGAAATTTACTTAAATTATTCATGTATACAAAAAAAAATTGTGTAAAATATCTCAATGCAATTAAGCATATTCAAAATAAATCAAGGAAATTTCCCTGATTTTTTCTGGTTAATATCGCATGATAAAATCACGTGTAATATAGTTGCCTCACTTATTTTGAGCAGTTATGCATGTTTTAAATAAGTATATTACCATACATTTTAAAGGATGTGGTGTATATACAGAATTAGAGAATCAGTATTTCATTTAACAGCATTTATTCAGTGTAAATTAAACCTGACGTTGAGAAAAAAAATAACAATAGCTTGGGCATTTAAAAAAAAACATTTAAAAATATTCAGATGACTGACAGAGATATAACAAACATATCATCTTCATCAATATCTACACAAAATCCTCCAACTCTCCGCAAAAAAGCAAGCCAAACTGAGTAATCCGGGACAAAGGGGCCTTGGTCAGACAGGTAACCAAGGACCCAATGGTGACTATGAATGAGATCCAGAGTTCCTTTGAGAAGATGAGAGAAGTGTAAAGAAGGACAAACATCAGTTCAAAATTGTTTTTACACAACAATTCTACTACCAAATTTAGGTTTTTCTTGTCACGCTGCAGGCAAGTTGTGTGAGAGGCTATATGTGCACAACAATGCTTCTACTTTGTTTTTTCACATTACAAAACAAAACATACCCATGCATTTCAACAATGTGGCTGACCAGGATATGATGCCGTCTTGTGCAGTTTGTCAAGGGGCTCAATCTCTTATACTCCTCCATTGTTTCCTCTTCTCCAGAAGAGCTCCTGGACCATCTATGGGTAAAAGAGAAACAATAACGGTGAAAACTTACCTGCACCCTCTAAAAACACAGGAGATGTATTAAAGTGTAACTTAAGATTACAAACAACCTAGGGTCTATTTAAGTGTGGTAGCAAAATTGTGTTAATTGGTGAAGTTTTGAGCAAGTACGTTTTTTGCGTTAACACTGAATGGGCATAGGCTACAGTGAAAGCTAAGGGTGCAGCAAGCATGTTGAAAAAACAAACGCTATTTTAAACCACTGGCAGTGCTCAAAATATGTACACTTGGTAGTGTGGTGAGGGTCTCTAAAGACAAACTAAAGTGTTATAAACTTTTGAAAGTGTACAGGGAGATTATAACAAGACCTGTATCTGAAGGAAGAAAATTGCCTAGATTCGTGTTCCGTTAATGTCAAATAAGTGGGCGCGTTCGATCTTGCAGCACTGGATCTGCAAGCAGATCTGGCTGAATCTAAAAAACATGCCTTACGTTCAGCCAGATCTGTGTAGTGCTGCAAGATTGAGCGTGCCCGTTGATTTGACACTACCAGAACACAAAGCCAGGCTTCCACATTTGGAGGACATACAAGGATTTCTCCTAGTGAGATTTTAATTTTAAATGCTCACCCATTTGGCCTTTTCTGCTGCATCCCCTATGGCAGAGGTGTTCTCTCCTGCACCAGGAGATTGATGTCCCTTGTTTGAAGAGGACCTCTCCATATCACTTCAGAAAAGTGAAGCATTTAGAGTAGAAGAACCTGCTGGCCCAAATTCTGCAAAAACACAAAATTGGAATCTTAAAGGGTTGCTTTAAGAATTTAACAAATTCAGTTTCCAATTTTAGTTAATTTAATTCAACTAAAGGGTAACAAAATCTTTTTTTACCTTACCCACTGGCCAAGTGATCTGATATCAGATGCATGCAAACATTGATTTCAAATTTATTAGCTAAGCTCACATAAAACCTCACCTTCTTCAATGAAACTTTCATAAGAAAAACCAGGCTGCAGTTTGAGGTACTTTTTTAGTCCACGGTACTGGACCTTGATGAGCATTTTGCCAACCCTGTTAAAACAAACAAAATCCATAATTATATAAACACAAGAACCACAATTGACTATCAGCAGTATATCAACTAACTTAACTAGCAAAGGACTTCCAAAATTCATTTTGACATCATTTACCATGTAGGCTACCAAATGTTTAAACCGCAGACAAACAGAATGTGTTCAAATATGTTAACATAATCGCTAAATAACCCAAATAAAACCAACAGACACTTAACTAATATCAGTGCCATACTATTACTGAGAATGGACAATGCACCTAACCAACAACACTAACAGTTACCTTACACCACGTGTATGCTACAAATGCCTAAAAGAATATGCCCTGCATGGTGGTCTCAGCTAACGTTAGCTACGAGCAAAATATATATAACCCGAATTAAAAGCAAATAGTGTTCATTTCAAGCAAACGTCAATTAGTTGACAGACTGCTTTAATCAGTCAGTCAACAGATCCCTTAGTGCCAGACAAGCATTTGAAACCACACTAGATCGCTTAGAACAGTGGAGTCCTGGCTAACTAATGTTAACCAGCTACGTTAGCATGTTAGCTATTTCCTCAGTGGCTATTAAAATTCCAACCGTCTTTTCAAATTCGTTACAAAAAGATTAAGACGTCGTCGACTCCAATATTATATTAATGTCAGTTTAGAGTGTCCCAATTATTACAAATGATTATAAACTTGGCCATTTCAAATTGATACGGTTATAATATAACCTACCGAAGTTAAGGTTAGCTTGCTGGTAAGTTTACCAACCATCTGAGTAGAAGCTAGCTTCTACAGCTAACGTTAGCGACCTTGCTACTGTTAAGCTAACTTCACCAATATTTCCTAGAAGGTCAAACACGTTGGTATGAAAATATATAGGCTACCTGTGATGTGACATTACTTAATTGTATATTTGTAGTAGTTTTCATGCTAGCTTTCACAAGTAGCAGGAACAAAATACTTTACCTTTTAATATTCCATGCTGAACTTCAATGGCGTTGGCGTCCGTCTTCGAGGCATTCTTTTCAAAATCTCAACTGAAGGACGTTTTTCAGATGTTCAAAATATTTGAGGAAAAGGCTGCACATTTATCAGCGAGAAATTGTGCAACTTCCCACAATTCTTTTAGGGAACATTTTCTCTGAATATTTTTCTCGCAAATGTAGTTGATTTATTTGGGGGAAAACATAATAGTTATTTTTTTAAGGCAACTGCTTCAAGAAATTAAGTCATACTTGATTTTTTTTGTGTAATTTCCTTGGCACCAGGATTCATTTTTTACAGTGTATAAGTATAAGTATATATACTCTTTTGATCCCGTGAGGGAAATTTGGTCTCTGCATTTATCCCAATTCGTGAATTAGTGAAACACACACAGCACACAAGTGAGGTGAAGCACACACTAATTCCGGCGCAGTGAGCTGCCTGCATCAACAGCGGCGCTCGGGGAGCAGTGAGGGGTTAGGTGCCTTGCTCAAGGGCACTTCAGCCGTGCCTACTGGTTGGGGTTCGAACCAGCAACCCTCCGGTTACAGGTCCAAAGTGCTAACCAGTAGGCCACGGCTGCCCCCATGAAGATAAGCAGCATACTGTTCTTCAAGACCTGAGTGAAGTTTTTCAAGTTAAATGTTAATGTGTGTTGGAGCAAATAGACACAATTTGCATGTTTTATGTGTGAAAAGGGGTGTCAACTGCATATATTATTATGACCGCCGCTAGCGAAGCGGTCATATAGGGATTGTCAAAGTCATCTACTTCCATCTACTTCCTGAAATTTTGGTCAACGATACCCGGGGCACCGAAACACTGGGGCACATGAAATTTGGTGGGTATGTAGCCCCACTAGACTTTTACGGAAAAATTTCGTTTGGTCCCCGGGGGCCACTCCCCCTCCGCGCTGGGCCCCCCGAAACCCAAAAAATTCAGTTTTTCCTAAATGACTACCTGAACCGTGGCACCGAGGATGAAGAAATTTTTATGGTATGTTGGACTCATTTGTGATTTGCACCCCCCCCGGTAAAAAATGAAAATGCAATATCATTCTGCTTTAATCGCCCCTCTCTTCAGTAAAGACGTTCAGAACTGCACCAAATTGTATGTGTATGATTAACCTGACATTCTCTGGGGGTATGCCAGTTTCGTAGAATTTCATCCATGGGGGGGTCTAAAAAATTAAGTTATGTGTACATTTAGTGACTGTACACTCATTGGCCTGTAGATGGTGGTGCACACATATACACATGCACACACACACACAGGCACCCACATACTATCGGTATTAGAACGGCCGATACATAATTACAAATTCAGTAGGATTAAAAGAAAGCCAAAATAAATATTCATCATCATCATCATAGCTGCATTTCCAGTATTGGCGATAAGTAGTCGTTTGTCCACTAGATGGCGCATCCTTGCAGTGAGACGTAATTTTAGTTGGAAGTTAATCTAAAGTGGGTTGGAAAGACACTATGCTTCCTACAAGGACAAGACTGTAGGCTACAGTAGTTTACCGCAGAGAACGTCTAAGGGTAGGATGATTTCTGCATGACATGTAATTCCCATTTCCTCTTGAAGCCGAAATAAATCTGAGAATGTTTATCGGACATGCTTGTTTTTTACTGCAGGTAGGCTACGTTAATCCTATCAATAGCAGAACGTAGGTAAAATAATGTTACCGTTAGCATGGTTGAGTGATGGAGGCCAATTTGATTATTGATGTATTTGTAGAAAACCATAAATGCGTTTATAGGCTACCAAGCAAATCGATAACAGCACTAATTGTATCTTTCGACTGTCATCTCATTTGCTTATGACCATAACCTAGGCTACTAACAGGAGCTAAGTGAGTTAGCCACAACACGTTCGCTACGTGATGGTTTTTTAATGGAAAATATATAGGCTACCTGAAAGATACTATGATGCACCCTAAACACCGGGCTGGGACATTTCTGCTCAAGGTCTCAAAAAGCATCTGAGTCAACGTTCATTCCCAAACACCCATAGGCTACTTCAATCCTCTATTTTCAAAGGTGATTCAAGTAAGGAAGAGCATGGCTCAAAGTAAAGTAACTGAAACTACATAAATTCGTCAAAGTGAATAATTTGTGTCAACTCGCTGCAATGTACATTTATTAACGCACCTGTGATGATCTACATCTCCATTTATACCAGATGTTTTAGAGCGCACGTTGAGATGTATTCAGGGCAGGGCTGTACCTACACATATTTGTTGCACGTGCTACAAAAATCATTATTTGCGATGGATGATTTAGTACTAACGTTACACCGGTCAGATACAGTTTTGCCTATGGCTATTCCGTGAGACTGAGGCGCTTTTTGTTTGTTCGAAGTGCGTGTTTAGGGTGTGAGAGGGGAGTCGATGTGCTTTGATTCCAGTTTGGTAGTTGTAGTCTATGCGATTAAAAAACACGTGTGTGTGAAGTATCCAAACAATGATAACTCTTTCATTATGGCTGCTTTAGCCACAGACCTTGAGTACAGTGGGTTGGGTTCCATTTAGAAGTGTCCACTTCATTCGCCCTTTCCGTGATTCACAGCTACGTGAAATGTATTACTACTGATATGCAAAACTATTAACTTTTCGCCAAGAGGTGGCAGCTTGATACTGTAAGGTGTAGCCATTGGTTCCAAAGGAGATTTTATTTGGGTCGCCAGCATAGCCTAGTGACAATTTGTGTTGTGTAATAGGCCTAGCATAGGGCCTACCTTATATAGCTTATAGTTTGTTAACAGTCACGGTTTTGTCATAACTCCCTCTATGCATTTTTGCATTTAGAATAGCTCTAAAACCGGGGGGCGAACACGTCGCAGGGGGGGCGCCAGTGCGTGGATATCTCAATCGCAAAATTAAACAATATTTCTATCGGGCGCCTACCATGACTAGGCTGGGTGAAAATCAAAAGATTGCGTCAAAAGATTGAGCTTAACCATGGACCTCATGGTTGCAAAATGCAAGGGAACATGAATCAGCATATTATTTGCACAAACAATAACGGACAGTAGCTCTTCAACTTTGCCCGTTAAAATGTGTATGAACAGTCTCGCAACGCATTTCATGAAGGCCCTTTTGTATGTCAGTTATTTGCACCACTGGGCATTTTGTTTTAGACTACTGGTATTTAATTTGTGCATTGACAATGCAGCTGAATATCATTTGAACTAGATGACTAAACTTATGCATATGTAGAAGAAGAAACATTCACATCACAAAAATCCATGACATGACCTCTTCTTGATAGCTGTTGAAAACTGCATGGAACTGACAGGTTTGTTTTGTTTAATAATAAATAAATAAATACATTATGCTGCTACCTTCTGCTTTTCCCAAATACAATGTAGCCTACAGGTGTACCTTTCATCAGTCCAGTTGCAATGGATGGACGGTGATGAACTGCCCTACTTGTGATTGTTTAGAGATTTTAAAGGTTTTATAACAATGTTACAGATTTTTTGGCCCAGAAACAAATCTATTCACCTTTGCAGCGCCAGTAGGCTACTTTGTGTGCAGAATGTGTGCAAACACACATTCCAAACAAGCATACACAAAAGTTTCAAGAGTGGTGGATGGAGTAGAAGATGGAGACAAATTCATTAATATGATTTATTTTCGCGGAATGGATGTGCAGGACTGAGCGGCGGTCATATTTTGTACCGCTACGCGGTACATCTAGTTTATCATGCAGCCATAGCTAATGTGTAGAAATGTTGGGGCAGTCCATGTCGTCAACTGATGCAAAATCCAAAATTGACAAAAGACCAAGTTACACACCAGCCAGAAAACACGGAATAGTGGACCTGGCCACAACTTCAGAGAAAACAAATGGGATGCTTAATTGTTAGGGTTATGAGGGGGTCCTTGGAAAATGTTCTCCCCCAAAAGGGGTCCTTGGAACCAAAACAGTTGAGAACCTCTGTCCTAGACAGACACTGAAAAATGTTGACAGAACACGAGTTCTGGAGGCATATGAAGCCATATCTGAGTAAAAATATACTTAATCATTACAGTGGTGGACATTGAAACTTAATATACTTAATCATTACAGTGGTGGACATTGAAACTTTTTTCGTATCATAACATGACATTCTTGTCTTATTTGTCAGCCGGAGCCAATGATCTTGGGAGGAATGACTGTTAGCATTGGTGACAAGTATGTGGACATATTGACAAAGATTAAAAAAATTAAATGTGTTGTAAAGGCTGGGGAGGAATGGGTTGACTGCAAGCATCATATTGTTAAAGTGCTTCATAACTGTGCAATAAATACACAATTTATTCACAAGACCTCTGTACAGTTCTAAAGTAGCCTAGTCTCATTTGAACCTCAAGAGTTATGGCTTGAAATAGGCTATGTAGCAAATACCAAAACCAGGATCCCATTCTGAAATTCTAAGAAGAAGGTAAAAAGACTGATCCTTTTTTTCTTTTTCTGTGTAGCCCACATAGGCATACCAGTAGAACGCCATATATTATATATTTACAACTGGCATAGGGCTACCTTTGACAAATATTAAATGTTTATTAAATATATCAGATATTAAATGTTTATTCAAATATCTTAAATAATTTAGGAGATAAAGCATCCCATGTGATTTGCTTATTACCTAGCCTCAAGAGTATCAAGATATCTGAAGTGCCTTTGTCTGAATGGCGATACATGGCATTTTATTGTCCACAGAAGCCGATTACGTTTTCACTGGGCACCTAATCAAGAACAGACGAATTTCCTTGTAGAAACTGGCGCATGCGCGCGGACCCATCGTACAATATCACATTTTTTTTTACGAAAATGGCTGCCTCTCAGATTTAAACCTCACTGCTACAGCAAAAAAATATCCACTATATAAACCATACGAAGAGCAATCGGTTGTCGGAAAGCATTTTGGAGGTCTAAGGATGTCGTAATGCAGGCATAAATAAGACTATGCTTTGGTTTCAAGGATGGAAGATATATCTGTTTCATATTTAACCCGTTGCATTCCATGATCCTATCTGCGTACCGTTGAGGTAAAGTAACGTTAATGTCTTTTTTTAATGCAATTATATCTAAAGAAATGCACTATTGTTTGCATACATTTAGGATGTTTTGTATACTAAAAAATATGTTCCTAGTTTGGACAAGCTGTGTTGGATGTAAATTGGCCGTGTGCATCATGGTGTAACAAAACACTTCCACTAACCGACATTACAATGCATTGGCATTAGGCATTACACGCCTCTGTCTTTAGCTCAGCTGAAAGTAGCGCTCTTATTTTTGAAAATACAAATGCAGAGAGATTTGGGGAATAATGACAGATATGGTAGCGGTCAACAACTGTACAGAGTCTGCCATTCGAACATGATTCCGACCGCACCAGCAGCCATTAACTTCATATTGTAGATCCAGCTGCGGTTTCTCCAATACATTTCTACAGTGTTAGAGAAGACATAGCATGCCAGTAAGGAAACGGCCATGATCAACGTGTTCAATGCTGGTTAAATTTAGTTAAGTGTAATGTTAATTTAATGTGCCCTGTCGGAAGGGGGAAGTGATGTCAGAATAGTGGCATGCATAGGCGCCAAAGTAAAGTCCCTTGCACTACACTAGCCTAATGAATGAGCTGCTATTTCACAAGCACATTTGACTAACAGTTGTCAGCGATATACATGTTGCATGTAATACTCATTCAGTTCTATATTTCACTTGTGCCACTGTAGAAAATGATGCACCAAGTTGCCAACAACAACAATGACTATGGTCTGGGGGGGCTGTCTGAGGAGGGCCAGCACTCTGCCAGCCATTTCGAACTGTGCAGCTCACAGACCAAACAGTTCTACCCTTCAGTCCCACCGCCCTCGGCCGCCCTGCAGTTGCCCCTCAGCAGCCTGCCCCCAATGCCCCAGAGCATGCTCAAGCCCATGTCATGCCAAATGCAGGATAACCCCAACGACTTCCACCCGCAGTCGGTAAGGATGAGGAGCAGCAACGAGGCACCAGAGGGATCCAAGAAGAAGAAGGGCCTGGGCAAGTCTGGCCGGCGGGGGAGGCCCTCGGGCACCACCAAGTCCGCAGGCTACCGCACGAGCACCGGGCGACCGCCAGGCACGACCAGGGCGGCCGGCTTCAAGACCAGCCCGGGGAGGCCGCTCGGCACCACCAAAGCCGCGGGCTACAAGGTCAGCCCAGGACGCCCCCCCGGAAGTATTAAGACACTGGCCCGGCTCAATAAACTAGAGTATGGTACGAGCAATGGCGCACCTTTCCCCTACGCCATGATGCAGAAGAGAGCACTGAGCGAGGCCGCTGTCAAAGAGAAAGACAATAACGACCAGAGATGTGCACAGGTCTTTGAGCTCGAGTCTGGGTCGAGTTTGAAGACCCTGAGCTCGAGTCCGAGTCAAGTGTCGAGCCTCTGAGAGATGAGTCTGAGTTGAGTCTTAAGTGTTTGATAGCAAAGCCTGAGTTGAGTCTTGAAGTTTTTTTCTATTTATTCAGAACGAGGGAAGGATAGAGAAGGAGGAGGAGAGGGAGGGGGTCAGTGGGAGCACATGGCCCAAGTGCTGGGGTTGACAGTGTCTTTCAGATACTTGTACATCCAAAATGTGCGGAGTCAGAAAGGACTGCTTTTTGATACCTACACTAACACTATGTATGCCTCATTGTAATATCATTACGGTCCTTTTGTCTCTCCTTATCCAAAGAACATAACCATGCCCTATTATCTCAACATGTATGTTTTATTGCTGTACAAATGTGCATGATGGTAGCCTTGTCAAATGAATTCACTTTTTCAGTACATGATAATGGTAAGTAATTTCAGTTCACTTGATGTCATACCAGATGACTGAAATGGGATGGATGCATTCATGCTATTCTCCTTTTGTTAAGTCAGCCCACAGTATGCCTGCATACACCGTGCTGTCCCCACTCTTATCCACACCCTGAGGTACAGGTGATCCAACCATCATGAGCTTCTGCAAGTCACAAGTTGCATTTGAATTGAACAAAAAAACATTGACATATATTAATCTCTTCTTTTGTGTGTTTGTGACAGTGTTGTTTTGTGATGTCCTTATATTACCCTATGCTTTATATTGATTTGTATACAACCGTGGTTTGTTCTTAGTTGAGGATTTTATTCCTGAGGAGGAAGATGCAATTTTTGAAATAATGAACATATATTGGGTTGAAAGCAAAGATGGATGTTGAACAATGTTGTATTTCCAATAGTATGTAAATATGAATGTTTTGTCTAAGTTATACTTTGTGATTTGGTCTCTGCAGTGTACTTTCAATCTACTGTTGATCAAACCCGGTATGGCAAATGTGTGACTTCACTCTTTGTTCATTCTCTTTTTTATCTTATGATCAAACTGCTAAATGTGTCATGACACAAATACATATGAATAGCCAATAATAAATATCACTCAAATAATCTAACCTGTATGGACAAGTTTACATGTGTTATTTTATTTCCACTCTCTTTTTATGCTTTAATTAAATTATTTAAATATAAGGGCTTTTGATTCGCCCATATTCAGTGGCCATTCTTTGGATGTACTGTAAAATAGCATCCATATAATAAAACATTTCACAATTATTTGATATGTATATGGCAATTAACGTTAGCAATCTACAGTACAATCGAAATGGCAGAGTATTCAGAACATCTCCATAATAATGAAGGTGTAGACTCTTTATAACGCAGCTTGAAGAGGGCAGCCTGTGATACCTGTTTTTACTGAGCCGGCCTGTCAGGAGAGGGAAATTACAGCAAACGACCACAAGAATTCTGTCTGAAATGCTGACCAATTCGAGGTAATTTCGTAACAGCACTCATTTACAGACAAGGCCTGCAGAAAAAACTGATATGATATTCGTTCGCCGTCGACCTATATTGTGCGATAATGTGCTTTCATAGAAGAAAGGCCTACGTCCGCAGGTTTGGACTAGTTCATGGGGGTTATTCCTATTAGGGTCGATCGAAAATAAGAAAAAACATTATTTGCTGCTTATGACAATTTTACATGAGCTCATGTGTTTATTTCTAAGTTGGTTGATTTATTTTTATGACAGGCCCTATGTAATAGTTCGCTATATAATTTTCGAGGATGAGATGTCCTCTTTATGTTTAAGGGATTGATGCTATTTCCTGTTAGGCTACACGCTTCCCCCTAGTGAAGTCCCTTTTAAACGTTCTAACCTTCCAAACAAAGGATCGTGCCTGATTTAAAGTGTGGCTTTTGTGGTTAGGTTTGCACACAAAAAAGATACGATCAATTCGTTTAAATCAACCAAGACACTCGGTTTTATTTTTATTTTGCCAGTGTTGACATGCAGTTCACATGATTTGAGCATGTCGTGGCCTGTAAATGGAGACCGGTTAATGTATTCCATTTACAGTCCGATTTTAACAGCACGCACTTCAAAAATATTACATAGCCTACATCAGACCATGTTCCATGATTCATTGTGTCTAGAATGTCAGATAAGAGTATGTGTTCAAACTTGAGTGTTTTTTTTTTTTATTTCATAGCGTGCACGGATGCCTAAAATGGAGGAAGTTACGCCTTTGTTAGGGTAAGGAAACAAATGGCGTTATGGTTAACTGCAGTGGGGCAGAGTAGGCTATGCCGCTCTTATAATTTGCGAATTGCTCTGCTAGGTCATGCACAAATGTTTTTGTAGCAACAGAAGAAACAGCAATCGTGTTTTCCCTTCACATATAATTTACGCTATACCTGAGTTTCTGCCGGGGCATAAGGCTGTTAAGTACCCCAATGTGCACACAGACTGGGGGTTGGGTGGCTGTGCCGATTGGTCGCTCACCAGCACAGTCAGTCAGGGCTTGTTTTAACATAACCAGGGGCATTCGGCAGCAAGCAAACAATCATGTATTCAAAATGAATCTGGGGCTGATAGAAGCTTGCGTGAAGGACATGTACTTTTGCAACATATAGACACTTCGCTGAAATGAGAGACATTTCGAGAATTTTGTCACAGGATGATTTTTTTTATTTTTGAAGGGACCGCCGCCGATGAGGCGATAGAGGGGAAAGAATGAGTGCTGAGCCTGGGCCTACTAGAGTTGGTACTGGGATTTTGCAGATCCGCTTTCACAAATTGAAAAAAACAAACGCTACATATCGTAATTTGAAATGCTCTCGAGTGGTTTTGTTGTGACCGACCCTTAAATGGTAAGATTCCGGCGACTTTTTATATTCTAGTGGTATTGGCTGTATTTCATATCGTCCTTTCATATAGGGGTGACTAGCGAGCTGTCGGTTTGTCTGCATATGGGAACTAGCAGCAGCTTTAGTGTTGATGGCACGGTGTAGCTTGAAGACTTAAGCTGACTGTTTAGATCATTGATATTTTAAGAGCCATCGACAGGTGAACAATTGTTACGGAAATATGTTACACGTCAAGGCGATGTTTATACTGCATGGAATCGCTGCACGACGGTATTTTTAGGTAAATCTGTCTGCCACACTGTCTTGACGGCCTGGCCAGAGGTTGCCAGTCCATGTCGGCTAATTAGGCTACGCCTGAGCACGGTCGGAGCTGGTTTTGGTCGAAAACGTTTCTTTGTCAACCTATTTCTGACAAATCGTGTATTTCTAAGTGTCACAAAGGGGTTTGAAGCCATTTACCGCAGGTAGCACGCCATAACAGAAGTAGCAAAGGCTGTTTTGTTAATGATCTGAAACATCTACACAGGCTCTCTAAGTATTGTGTCTTTATTATCGTATCAATCTTCTTGCAGTTCTGGATCTAACCCTAGGTCACAATTGAATGAGCCAGTTCTAAGTCTGCAAGTTATTCTCTCTCTCTCTCTCTGTTATAATAGGATGGAGTCATGACAACATGAATCAATCCTGTAAAGTGGCAGTGAGGGATGGCTCTCCCTGTCATTCCACCTCGCAGGAACTCCATACCTCGGGTGGACCCTTCAAGAGTGGAGCAGGCCGCTCACCTGCTGGGCTGTCGAAGAAGGCCTTCAAGCAGACATCACAGTATCCATACAATCAGCAGAAAAACCCTTCCTCCTGCTACAGTCCTCTGAGACGCCTACAGGACCTCACAACCATGGTGAACAGACCTGACCTGAGTTTGCAGGAAAAGGACTTCCATGGCCGCAATCACTTGCACAGGCACAGTCCCTTGGGTGCCACTGACTTTGGGAGCGGACTCGTTCACACACCACTGTCTCCCAGTAATAGTGATACAAACCCACGGGAGTTGGATAAGAATGGTTTTTCACCTCTAAGCTCAGACAGCTTGGAACACTCTCCCCCTATTCCAAACGGTTACTTGCATTTCGAGTCTACCTTATTTGACAGCAAGGATGAAGACGACGAAGATGATGATGATGATGATGACTATGAGCAAAGCAACGGTGAAGTAAGCGTGGTGTCGCTGTCCAACAAGTGTAAAAAAAGAGACTTCCCTGAAGTGTGCTATAGCTCAAGCACATACAAGCACGAACCTGTTGTGTCCAGTCTGGTCCCTAAAAACATACCTGATCCGGATCCTGCTATAATGTCCCATGGCCTTGATGACGTCAATATGGTGGATTTGGACAGTATGGATGAGTTCTCTGACAGTGACTGTGACCTGCCCAGTACGGAGAACATGGCTTCGTTAGGTTACGGGTTCTCGCCCAATGGTTCCTATTCAAACGTAAGCCATTTATTAATTTACTTTTGTAAATTAAATCTTGTGATTCTTGCTCATACTGCCAACCTTGTTTATTTTTAGCACATCAGTAACAAAACAAAACAAAGAAACAAAGGGCTCATCTTTCCCACCTCTTGATGCTCACATTGTTTTTTCCTCAATTCAATTAGAAAAACAGTAATGCTGGTAGTGTTTAGTGTTTTACTGGTCGTATGCATTTTGTTTGTTTATTTTAGTCAAGTAGTCCGAAGAAGAAGCCGCTGCCTGGTATAAAGTATGCAGAGGGTGATGTTGTTTGGGCCAAGTTCAACCGGAGACCCTGGTGGCCCTGCCAAGTAACCTGTGACTCACCAAATGGAATCCACACACGAATGAAAGGTTATTATTATATTGTAGCACACTGGTAACAATGACCATTAGCTGTGTAGGCCTGTATCATGAAAAGAACTGGGCACAAATGACCTCAGCTCTAAATAGATGCATCAATTTATACATTTATTTCGCAACATTTCTTCAGCTATGAGGTTAATACAAGGGGGCAGTTAATATGTTTTTTTAACTTTCATAAAACACTGTCTTATACACAATGCGGCTAACACACAGGAAATTACAGTATATTTTATGATTCTTGCCTAAGTTGACCTATTGGTCACTCTGTGGTGTTGTTACAGTAGTGTGCCCACACTTGTCTGTCTCTAAACTAAATGTTTCTTTGGTTTGTCAGAACCCAGCCGGCGGCCCTGTCGGCTCTATTTCCTCAAGACTTTTGGAGAGATTGTGGACAGGGCTTGGGTCCCCGGGAAAGCCACGTATCCCTTTGAGGGGGGGCATCAGTTTGAAAATCTCCCCGTGCTCAGACGAAGAGGAAGGCAGAAGGAGAAAGACTACAAATACACGGTAAGACATAGGTGGTCACCACATGCTCTTTCGCACTGTGTTTCGTATACATGTAAAAGGGTCTTTGTCTAAATCGAGTTTGACTTTTGGGGAAAATAGCTTCTATTGGAAAAGGATGAGTTGTTGTCGCAGATTATTCTGAAGGATCTGTCCATTGAATTTTCCCTATTTTAAATCTTATGGTATGGCCGTAGTGCCATAGAGCTAGTAGTGAAGTGCAGCCGTGGCCTACTGGTTAGCGCTTCGGACTTGTAACCGGAGGGTTGCCGGTTCGAACCCGACTGGTAGGCCATGGCTGAAGTGCCCTTGAGCAAGGCACCTAACCCCTCACTGCTCCCCGAGTGCCACTGTTGTTGCAGGCAGCTCGCCGGGATTAGTGTGTGCTTCACCTCACTGTGTGTTCACTGTGCGCAGTGTGTTTCAGTAATTCACGGATTGGGATAAATGCAGAGACCAAATTTCCCTCACGGGATCAAAAGAGTATATATACTTATACTACTTATACAATAGATAGTACAGCCACAGAGTTAGGTTAAGGATATAGTTTGAGAAGATATAAATGCAAATACCTGCTTTGAAGCAAGCCTGCAAACACATCATAAACAGAGTGCATAATTCAATGAACAAGGTAAATGTTAGGTGCTTTGGGGTTGTTGCGACACGATCATGATGACGTCTGTCCTGGGCCTTTTCCCACAGTACTGGTCCCTAACTGTACATAATGTTCATGAATGGATGGACAATTCATGCTTTTCTATGGTATATCAGAGAGAGAATTAGCATCGCTCATCAGTGTTAGCATCCTCTGCATGCTCTTAATCCTCTGCAGATACCCAAACGCCTCATGGACTCGTGGAAAGCCAGCGTGAGCGAAGCGGAGGCCCACCTTCCGGTGGCCCCGAAGAACGGCTTGCTTGTGACCTCCGTGTGGGAAAGGGATGCGTCCACGCCTGTGGCTGACGAGAGGGCATCGGACTCGCCCTCCTGCTCAGCGGTTTTCCCCGCAGCCTCCCCTCTAAGCCCCCTGTTCTCCAACGGAAATGACCAACCCATGAGGAGCCCGCCCCTGACGAAAGAAAGCAGGAAAAAAACTCCCAGTAAAAAGAAAATGGCCATGTTGTATAAAACCTTTACCAACATCAAGGAAACGCATAAGACGTTGTCGAGCTGCGCAGAGGACAAAACGGAGGTCTTTGATAATCCCACGGTGTCAGATTTACCCAAGAAAGATACCAGAGATTGTTACTTTGATATTGATACAGTGCCCAGGATTCTATGCCCTAAACGCCCTGAGGAGGAGCAGCCACAGCAGCAGCCGGTGCCCAAGAGGGTTCTGGGAAAAGACGTAATGCCGGTGACCCCCATAGTGAAGAAGACGGGCAAAGACAAACGAGAGAGGAATTCCAAGAGCATATCGTCCGTCGTGGCAGACTTGGCCATCAAACAGCTGGCCAACAAGGAGCGGGCGGCAAACTTGGCGCTCCAGAAGAAGAAGGCGAGCAACGCGTCCGGCTCCCCGGACAACGTGGTGAACCTGCACTCTCATCACCTCCCGGCCAGCAGTGGCCTGATGACGCGAGCGTTGCGAGCCAGCGAGGAGAGCGAGGAGGCACGGTCAGTTCCAGCAGAGGAGGGCCTCTCGCCCCATCGGGACCTGGCGGACATCTTGGAGAGGCGCTGGCAGTCCAAGCTGGTGCCCGACGCCGACTCCGAATCGGCCCGCTTGACCTTCTCCCCGCCTGCCCGCAGTCCTCCGACATCCCCGTTCCGCAAGTTCGCCAGCAGCAAGTCGGACAAGAACCACGTCTGCAACGGAGCTCTGGTGAAGTCGGAGGCCTCCACTGACCATTCCTCTGTGGGTTCCGTTCAAGTGAAACAGGAGAACATCATGTCCGACATATCCTCCACCTCCTTCCCATCCCCATGTCTGTCGCCCTCAGAGTCCCCGTCGGACAGCAAAGACCTCCATGTCAAGTCGCCCCTGAAAGACGAGGGCGAGTCGGGCAAGTCTTCCGGTTACCACTTCAGCACCTTCCTGATGCTACTGAAGGACCTGCACGACACTAGAGAGAAGGAGGGCAAGCCTCTCACCTTGCCCCCACCTCCCTCGTCCTCGCTCATCAAGGAGGAGCCATCCCTCATCCCCGGGGTCTCTGGAGACGAGCCGTCGGAGAGCGGCCTCCGCGAGACGGACTCCACCTCCTCCTCTGCCACCACCACGCACGGGACCAAAGTGCAGAACGGCGTTAAGTGCGTGAAGTCGCCGACGCCAAAGGCCTCCCACGCCAGACCTAGCAAGACAAAGTCGAAGTCCAGCACGAAAAAGGACGCGCCGAGAAGCGAAGGAAAGAATGTTCCGGCGGCGTCCCACACAGCACTCTTTAGCAAAACACTGAACACGCAGAAGCAACAGCAGCAGCAGCACTCGTCCACGGCGGATTTGGATGCACTTGAAATGGGATTGCCACCCGTGGAAGACCTCCCCAGTTCCTACACTTTCCCCAAATTCGCTCCCAAGAAGCGATGGCAGACGTTCGAATCGGGCACCACCAAGGATGGTGCGAAGTCCAAAGAGGGTGATCAGGGTCATTCGGCACAGCAGAACTCCGCAAAAGCGCCCTCAGAGGTTAATGGACTCTTCAAAGATGGCCACCATAGCAACCAAGACGTGGGTGAAAAGAAAGAAGGCTTAGGTAAGGTTCACATTTGTTTTAAAGGTAAGGGCAGTCGTTTTGTATTTTGTATCAAGGTGAAAACTCAGTAAAAAAAATGTTGAGTGGATTTTGTTGTTTGTCCACAGAACCGAACAAGAGGCTTCGGAAACCCAGTAAACGACTTCTGGAGTGGAATGAGGACTATGAACAGATTTTCTGCCCAAAGAAGAAAACAAAGAAAACCCTAGAGACACTTAGATTGGTAACATGACTATGCTTTTTGTTCATGACTTAATTCATAAATACATACGCATAAATACGTGCAATACTCTTCAAGCAAGTTAAAATACACATAAAGCTGTTTGAAATCGACTGCCATGCCAACACTGTATGTTAGCGTGTTAGCTAGCATGCCTGCCGTGTGTTTTGTAGGGGATGGGCTCAGGCGACACAAGTGGAGGGTCCCCTGAAGAGGCGACTCCTCAACACCTACGACCAGTAGGAGACAAGCAGATGTCCCCAAATGGAGAGCAGTCTAAGACTTCCTCAGCATCTGAGCATTACCATCATCATCATCATCATCATCATCATCCTTCCCCTCCTCATCTTCAACCTGTTCATCATCAACACCAGCCGACCGAGGGAACGCTCTCTGGTATGGCCTCCTCAAACCCTCCCCAGGAGGCTCCTTCACTGAGTATAGCAGAAGGAGATACTCTGGGGCACACAGACACATGTAAGTCTGGTTTAGTCTGTATGTGTGTGTTTGTGTTTAAATGAGGGGAACAACTTGTTATGGAAGGTGCTTTATTTATTTACTCATTTATTGAGTTGAGTGATTTATTGATTAATTGTTGGTGATTTCTTTAGCTTTCTCAGAACGAAAGAGACCAAGGAAGCCTTCTCACAAAGTTCTAGAATGTGTCATTGAGGAGGAACCCAACAGAAACCTGAAGAAGAAGGTGAGCTCAAGAGCAGGATATCAAGGCTCAGGGATGGATATCTTCCCCATGCTAACCATACTTGTACCGAATGCTGCATTTACAAATCACAATATTGACATAAAGCAGAGCATGATCTATTAAGAAAAAAAAAAAGTAATGTTGGTGTTATTCTGTCAAGGACATATGGTTTGAATGAAAAGCCTAGGTCTTGACTGTCAGTTTTACAATTTTTCACAATTTTAGTGTACTGAAAATGAACCCTTTGCATACCTTGGTTGCAAACTTTAACCAAGTTTTCTTTCTTATTATTTTCAGAAGCCTATGAAGAAAGAACTATCAGCGCCCACTCTGCCAAGCCCTTCTCCCTCAGCAGGTGAGGAGAGACGCATTGAAGTTTCTTCCCCCCCACATTCCAACATTTGTAGCAGGAAATAAAAGAGAACTTTTTTTTTTCTTCAGTTTGTTTCGAGCTTACTACATTTTGTCCACCCATCCACATAGTATGTCTATGCTTTTAGCAGTTAAGGGGTGGAGCAGGCGTGCATATGCCAAATTCGCACCATGTTAGGGCTGAACCTCTGTCTAGGCTGTTTGGATTTGACTCATTTGTTTCCCATACCCAGCAATGTGTCCACCACCATCGGAGAGCGAAGCAAGCAATGACGTAGGGGCAATGACCGCCTCACCTGTCCAGCAGCAGACTCCCCCGGCCCCAATCAGTGTTAAAGAAGGAGAGGATGGAA
Organism: Alosa pseudoharengus; assembly: GCF_046254945.1. NCBI lineage: Eukaryota > Metazoa > Chordata > Actinopteri > Clupeiformes > Clupeidae > Alosa > Alosa pseudoharengus. The sequence continues at coordinate 13,509,472 of NW_027468657.1, forward strand.
GCCTGGATAGGACAAAAGAGGAGGCTGAGACCAGTGTGAATGGAGATGAGCCTTCACAGTCAGAGGTGAAGCAGGGACAGGGTGGGCTGGTCTCTGGTTGGTTACTGTGACTGGGTTATATTTAGCTGATATCAAGAGTGATTTTTTTGTGTAGACTATTTTAAGGCTATTACATGACATACAAGTCCACACGTGCTTCTAAATAAATTATTACTCGTCTGTTTATTTGCCGTTTGCAGTAATTTTTTTAAACCATTGTTTCTAAACTTTATATTATTGAGACTGAGAATATGGACCTAGGTAACCTAATGATATACTGACCCACTTTTTAAATGACCTTGCACTCATCCAAGGTCATGTAGTCAGCCATTGCAAGTTCATAGTGTCATATTGGGGACATACTAACTTTCCATTGCCTTTATGGGATTCTGTATGTTAATCATATGTGATTATAGGTTATAGATGTGTTTTAGACATGTTTATGTTACATTTTAAATTCACAAATTCTTTCTTGTATTTTAATTTTGCTTGATAATACAGTATCATGTCACAGATGTGGCTCTGTCTGATCTGACTGTAATTCTCCAAAAAAAAAAACAGCCATACAAAGAGCTCCTAACATTTAGATGTGTGGCTGTTTGCCTACAGGCATTAGTTTGAAAGGGGTGAACGCGGTTGCGGTATCTGAGATAGTAAGCCTGCTGTGGTCAAAACACTTCCCGTTTGTACATAAGTTTCACATGTCTATGCTGCTGGAATTAGTCTATCAAACTATTATTTGTTGGGTTAACAATGGCTGTGAACTGAATGTGTAAATGTCTGAAATGTTCTGAATGAAAATGCAAGTAGCAGCACCATTAGTAACATTCTACCTCTTCCCCACTGTCCAGTCCATAGTCTCATGTCATGATGGAAGCCTGTCCTCGCCCCATGATTTGCTGCCCAATGACTTGGGCTTGTCCGGCAAGAAGCCCTCGATGGAGAAAGGGGGCGCAGCCTCACTGAAGGAGAATGTGTGTCAGGTGAGGAGCCGTCATCGTCTGTTTTCACGCAGTGAGCTGTCAGCAGAACAGATGCACTTCTTAATTTTGTGTGCTACCGTTTAAAGAGTGAGCATGAGCGTGAGATGTTGTGCTAGCAGCCTGCTAACTGAGCTCGGCTCCTCTGTTGTCAGGTGTGTGAGAAGACTGGGGAGCTGTCTGTCTGTCTGTCTGTCTGTCTGTCGTTTAAAGACTGAGCATGAGCGTGAGATGTTGTGCTAGCAGCCTGCTAACTGAGCTGGGCTCCTCCGTTGTCAGGTGTGTGAGAAGACTGGGGAGCTGCTGCTGTGTGAGGGCCAGTGCTGTGGGGCCTTCCATGTCGAGTGCATCGGCCTCACCGAAACCCCCAAAGGAAAGTTCGTCTGCAAGGAGTGTACCACAGGTGTGTCCTCTCTCTCTGTCTGTGTCTGTCTGTCTGTCTGTCTGTCTGTCTGTCTGTCTGTCTGTTTGTCTGTCTGTCTGTCTGTCTTTCTTCTCTCTGTCTCTCTGTCTGTTTTAAAAAGAAAAAGCCAGACTGGAATTGGCTAAATGGCATATTGTCAAGTCACAACCCTTCAGAAGAAATGCCCTTTAGACTGAGACAAAACTGGTGCTCCCATCATCTCTGTTCACAGAGTGGCCAGGAAAAAAACACCATACCTATTTAAAATGCTGCTTTGCTGCATCTAGCCCAGGGTGCCTTGGGTCTGCGCAGGGCCCAATGAAATGACAAGATCACAAGGCATTCTGGAGTGAAACATACAGCCTTGTTCACAAACTCCAGCCTCTCAGCTGCAGCCTTTGGGTCTTCCAACAGGATAATGACACACACACACACACAGCTAAAAGCACCCAAGAATGGGTAAGAAGCCAATAGTGGACTGTTCTGAAGTTCTGGCCTGATAAGAAGCCAATAATGGACTGTTCTGAAGTTCCGGCCTGATAAGAGGCCAATAGTGGACTGTTCTGAGTCCAGACCTAAAAGACCTAAACACGAAATAAACATGCAAAACACGAAATGCTGAGTAGTTTTGTCAGTTTCAATTAATTTAAAAGAAAAATGAGGGATTAAATGAAAAATGGAGGGGTACCAACAATTTCAGCCACAAGGTCTATATGTTGCCATATTTTTTGCAATCTTGCGATCTTGTTTTGATTTTGGTTTATTATAGTCTTCCAGTCTAAACAATATTTGTGTGTGTGTGTGTGTGTGTGTGTGTGTGTGTGTGTGTGTGTGTGTGTGTGTGTGTGTGTGTGTGTGTGTGTGTGTGTGTGTGTGTGTGTGTGTGTGTGTGTGTGTGTGTGTGTGTGTGTGTGTGTGTGTGTGTGTGTGTGTGTGCGTGCGTGTGCGTGCGTGTGCACTACTGTTCGGTCCTCCTCAGGTGTGCACACCTGTTTCGTGTGCAAGACGGCGGGGCGAGACGTGAAGCGCTGCCAGATCCCGGTGTGTGGGAAGTTCTACCACATGGACTGCATCCTGAAGCACAGCCCCACCGTTCCCCAGAGCCGTGGCTTCCGCTGCTCCCTGCATGTCTGCCTGGCCTGCTACATCACCAACCCCACAAACCCCAGCAGCTCCAAAGGTGGGTGACGTGCACAGAGACGAGAGGCCCTGCTTGGCTCCGACTGAAAAACGGGAGTCGATTGTTATTTAGCCGACACTTTTATCCAAAGCGACGTAGACTCGCAGCTGGTGCTGTTATTACTGCTCCACCACATCCGGATTTGAGGAAGTTAAAGAAACATCACCTTTGGATGTGGACATGATTGGATATGTTGGAATTATACAGGACGTCGTGTTTGATGGACAGAGAAGTGCTGGAGTACTCTGTGATAAGCAGGATTCCCCCTAAAATTGGATCATAGGAAAGATTATGATAGGATGTAGAATATTATATATGTTTTCAGTATTTTTTTATTGAAATCTTTTTGTGATCTCCACCTCAGACTGTTTCAGATGTATACAAACAAACATTATTCAGCATACAGGCACAGAATTCATTCAAAGTAGGACACATAGTCAAGTGCAAATTAGCAGACCATAATCTCCTGTCTTTTTTCTCTCTCTCCCCCCCCTCCCTCTCTCTCTCCTTCTACAGGTCGTCTGACTCGTTGCGTCCGCTGTCCTGTGGCGTACCACGCCAACGACTACTGCATGGCTGCTGGCAGCGTCCCCCTGGCCAATAACAGCTTCCTGTGCCCTAACCACTTCTCGGCGCGCAAGGGCTGTCGCAACCATGAGCACATCAACGTCAGCTGGTGCTTCGTGTGCTCCGAGGGTCAGTTGTTTGTTATTTTGATGTATTATTTTAAAAAAGATAGTGAAGTGAATTCAATATAAATTCATAAACACAACAAGCATATAATGACATTCAGATATTTTACTGACATATTTTGGGCAAGCACCTGTGCTTTTATTATATAATGCTTTGAAAATGTGTTTTGTAATCACGTAGAATGATAAACATGAGCATCACTTATTTATTTACTTGCATTTTCTTATTTGAATTGCATAAGATAGCAGCATACGGTTCTAATGTTTGGGTCTTCAGGCTGTATTTGCACTTTTGACTGTTTTCATAAGCTGACAACAAACTGAAGTAGCCATCACCTGCTCCAGCTGTTGACCCAGTATGGACATAACTGTGTTGTGTGCTGTGTGCAACATGCAGGGGTGTGAGTCATTTAACAGCTGCACTGTGTTGTACATGCAGGAGGTAGTCTGCTATGCTGTGAGTCGTGTCCTGCTGCCTTCCACCGCGAGTGTCTGAACATCGACATGCCCAAAGGGAGCTGGTTCTGCAATGATTGCCGGGCCGGGAAGAAGCCCCACTTCAAGGACATCCTGTGGGTCAAAGTGGGTCGGTACAGGTGAGGAATATTGGCATCTCAGAGAAAAACAGTCAGTTGATGAACCTCTGCATCCAATGTCCATGGTCATTTTTCTAGTCATAGCAGAGTTCCTTCCTACATTCCATTCCAGAGTACATTCCTTCAGATAAAATATTGCAACATTAAGAAGTTATAAAGTAATATCATATTACTAAGGATTTATAAAGTATGATCACCCGGAGAGAAGAAATACTCTTTTCTGATTGGCTGGTGGGGTGGCTATTAATTCTGAATAACAGGACACCGTTCCATATCAATGCTTATGAATGGTAACTATAACAACCATAGTAGGACGACGGTTGCAGCGCTCTAGAATTTTTGGTTGCAGGCTTCGCAACAATGGAATCCACTGTAAACAAGCTAACTGTCCATGCTATTGTTGTTATAGGGCCAACGAAAGTTGTACAACAAGCTGAACTAGTGAGCTTCTTTTTAAACGGAACCACGTGTTTCCTTTGCTTTACAGTGGCAACCGGGTGATAATCGGGATAACGGCCTTCGAGGTGTGTCCAGTTATACGGAATTAATGGACTCGGGCGGAGGCAACTCCCCTCCGCTGCGCGTCGGGGAGTTTTTTGCCCCTCGCCCTTGTCCATTAATTCCGTATAACAGGACACCTCGTCGGCCGTTATCCGTTATTCTAGCCGCTCTGTTGACAATAATCTGACTTCTCATCAGATGGTGGCCGGCGGAGGTCAGTCATCCTCGGAACGTTCCGGAAAACATCCTGCGAATGAAGCACGAGGTGGGCGAGTTTCCTGTGCATTTCTTCGGCTCCAAGGATTACGTGTGGACGTATCAGGCCCGGGTGTTCCCTTACATGGAGGGCGACGCCAACAACAAGGAGAAGATGGGAAAGGGGGCAGACGCCATCTACAAGAAAGGTAGGTGCTCTCCATGATCATAATAGGTAATGGCCAGAGGCGGACAGAGTACACAGCTTCATTACTTGAGTAAAAGTACAGATACCCTTTGCTAAATTTTACTCAAGTACAAGTAAAAGTACAACAGTCAGATGTCTACTTAAGTAAAAGTACTGAAGTACTTGTTTTTAAAAGTACTTGAGTATCAAGAGTACAAGAGTAGCCTACATTTTCTAAATATTGCATTACTACTGCCACAGTGCTTACATTTATGAACAGAAACGTCCTACATGGAGTTATGAAAAATTTTAATGTTAACACCTTGGAGAATGTTAAATGAATTGGAAGTAAAATCAAGTCATTTTCATATTTTTACCATGTTGCCAGGGATGGGCAGTATTTCTAATACATGTATTTAAAAAACGTATTTCAAATACAAAATACTATTTTGTAATTGAAACACTTGAAGCGAAAACTATCATTAACTTGTTCAGAAAATTGAAATAGTCTGGCGAGGTGGGGCCATAGGTTGGCACATTCCCGGGATGGACCTGCTGCGTCTTCATCCATTGTTTCGTCCATGGTTTCGTCTCTTATCTAAATCTGACCATGGAGTTGACTTTGGCGGAAAGCTGAAGGTGATTGCTGATTGGCTGTCCCAATCAGTGGCACCTGCACAATCCAATCACATTTGAGAGGGAAACAACAAATTGAGGGTTTCCGAGATTTTTCTTTTTTCCTTTTTTTTAGAAGTAGTAATGGGTACTCACAGTTATGGATAGAAATGTAGTGGAGTAAAGAGTACAATATTTGCCTCTCAAATGTACTTGAGTAAAGTCATGAGTACTCCCCAAAAATGATACTCGAGTAAAGTACAGATCCCTCAAAATTGTACTCAAGTAAATGTACTCCGTTACTGTCCGGCTCTGGTAATGGCAGGTGTGATGATCGATTTGCCTGTTGTTTTTTTTTCATTCTTAACCTGCCATTGTGAGCTTTGCGGGGATGCTTTGGATAAATGCTTTTTTACTTTACTTATTCTCTGATGTACTATGATTTATAACAGTGGTCCCCAAACTTTTTCTTCCGAGGGCCAGCTCAAAATGCCTGGCTCTAAGAGAGGGCCAGAGACTCGGAGTATATCAGTAACCATAAATAGCTTAGTGCTGTGAACAGTCTACCTTAGTTGAATATTCCATTACATTTAATCATAGGCTACTGTAATTTAATGACATTGCTAGCTGTGTTTATATTGCCATATCAGTGTAAAATGTAGCTCAAATGAAATATTCAAAATGTGTGAACTCTGAACTCTGTCTTTGCATACACAGCTCAAATTGTGAACAAGCAATATCCTACAAATAATTTAAAGTTCTCAAACTATGAGTTTTATGAAGTGCTGGCAAAAACATCTGAAATGACCACTTTCACTCACCTGATGAGAACTTTGTGAATTGTGAATTTGTATGAACATTTGAACGAGTGGATAAAAAATAGAAATAATTATCCCAGAAATATGACTTGAATAGAAGTTAGTTAGTTAGTTATTAGCAATTTTAATTGATAAACTTTTAGAATACTTTGAGCACTGATACAGTGAGCATAGGCCTCTTACATTGTTTGGAAGTAGGCCTACATTTCATTCCGTTTTCGATGGCAAACGCGAAACAGCGCCAAAACAACCACCAGTGGACAAAAAGGGTATTACACGTGTACTGTTAAGACTCGCTATAGAGAATGAATGGGGGAAATTATGGAGGTTATCGTTTGACGATGTCATACTCCCATGCCGTAGTTTGGGGACCACTGATTTATAACATTAATTGTCATAATTTGCCATTTGAGTACTTAACAGGGCACAATTTCTTTAGTGTCCCTGTGTGGCAAGTTTGTAGAGTCATTATTTGTTGACACAGGCATCCTGGTAGACCTAATGGTAGACCTAATATGCGCCATTTTGGTCTCAGCATGCTGCTGCTCTATTTTAAAGCTCCAAAAGTCTCCATCTGAAGTCATCAGGCCTGGGTGGGCTTGGAGCTCAGTGGAGAGAACATTGCTTCTATATTAAGGCTGTTATGGTGGTCATTAAGAATGTTATGGGCATCTATCCAAATTCTCTCTCTCTCTCTCTCTGCGTGTGTGTGTGTGTGTGTGTGTGTGTGTGTGTGTGTGTGTGTGTGTGTGTGTGTGTGTGTGTGTGTGTGTGTGTGTGTGTGTGTGTGTGTGTGTGTGGTGGGGGGGAGTTCTACCACAGCTTTGCAGGAGGCAGCCGAGAGGTTCCGCGAGTTGCAGGCGGAGAAAGAGATGAGGCAACTGCAGGAGGACAGGAGGAATGACAAGAAACCGCCGCCCTACAGGCACATAAAGGTGCTGCCCCTGACATGCAGTACAGTCCCCGCATGTGGAGAAACCTGATGTTGATGGCGATGCTAATGGAAATTATTAATCTGCACAAGTGGATTCACATTTGTGGAAACTGCCATGAATCACCAATGACAATGACAGTCTGCACTTTCGTTTTTCGTCATGTAATCTTAAAATACAGTCTATGTACAAATGTCAAGCATGAATCATAGCAATTTCATTTCTTTGTCAGCCATCTTTTGCCATATCTGTTGCACTTAGGGTATTTATGTATTAAATCTTGTAATCTCCAACAACTGAATACCCGGTTTACTCTTTATCCATTTCTCTCAGGTAAACAGGCCTATAGGTAAGGTCCAGATCATCACAGCCGACCTCTCTGAGATCCCCCGCTGCAACTGCAAGGCCACAGACGAGAACCCGTGTGGCATCGACTCGGAGTGCATCAACCGCATGCTGATGTACGAGTGCAACCCGCAGGTGTGCGCGGCCGGTGAACGCTGCCAAAACCAGAGCTTCACCAAGAGGCAGTACTGCGATGTGGAGATCTTTCGCACGCTTTCTCGTGGATGGGGCCTGCGCTGCGTAAATGACATCAAGAAGGTTGGTGCATGTTAGCATAACATCATTATAAAAGACCGCCATGTAGCATGCATGACCTGATATCAAAAGGTATCATTAGTATTACCAGGTTTTATGCAAGATGACAAACATCAAAAGCATCCTGTGATGTTAGCATAACATTAGCATAAGAGAATTTAGCATAACAATATCAAAATGGTAGGGCGGTGGTTGCATAGCATTAGAATAATTTTCTTTTTTCATTTTTGTGAGTAGGGGGTATTTTTGTCTTGCCCTGTCGGATGTTTTCATTATTTATTTTTTTCAGGAAAATTAACGGGCGTAATCTGACCTCATGACCCCATTTGTCACTAACCTTGACCTATGTTTCCAGGTCACATTTAAAATGCTCACCTCTATAGTCATACATGTGTATGGCTTGAATTGCCTGTCAGCCTATCAGCGATCAACTTAACCATTGCTGAAAAGCAATAAAATAGAAGCCTTTTACTGAAGCAGATGGAAATAGTTACATTTATTTTGCTTGGTTGGAAATGAAATTCCATAAAATATGCAGATACTTCAGTAGTCAGTTTCTCAAACCAAAGCCACATTTATTTTTCAAAACCAGAAAATCATTTTCTTTGATGTGTCATTTCCTTCCCCCAGGGGGCGTTTGTCAGCGAGTATGTGGGTGAAGTGATCGATGAGGAGGAATGCAGAGCCAGGATCAAACACGCTCAAGAAAACGACATCTGCAACTTCTACATGCTCACGTTGGACAAGGTGAGGGCAACGCAAGGAATCACCATGCTGTCTCTGCACACTCCCACTGAAAACACAAATGATAGACAGTGGCCTTGTGCCAGGATGGAGGAGAATGTTTCGAGATGTTTTGTTTAATTTAATTTAAGATGTAATTTATCACTCTCACTCCCAATGTTATGCCCCTATTATACCAATAGGTGTTGCATGGGATTTGGATCCCTGGCCCCCATGTGGTAAGTTTCTGAAGTGGTTTGGTTCTCTCTCTAACTCTCTCGGTCCCATTACTAGGACCGGATCATCGACGCAGGACCCAAGGGGAACCAGGCCCGCTTCATGAATCATTGCTGCCAGCCCAACTGTGAGACGCAGAAGTGGACTGTGAATGGGGACACCAGAGTGGGCCTTTTTGCCTTAGAAGATGTCCCTAAGGGTGAGACCGAACTGCCTATTGTTTTTTTAATTTATTTTTTTTATCACTCTTTTGTTTGAGTAGGCAAATAATAGTTATCTGACTCATCTGTGTGTAGCCATTCCAGGCTAGAATAACAGGGCTATTGCCTTAAATATTTGTCTACTTCTCTTAGTTCCCTTGGTAATTTGGTTTGTTTACGTAGGCGTGGAGCTCACCTTCAACTACAACCTTGAGTGTCTGGGGAATGGGAAGACCGTGTGCAAATGTGGAGCTCCAAACTGCAGTGGGTTTTTGGGAGTTCGACCAAAGGTCAGAATGAAAGGCTGTTTTATTTGTTCATTCATTCATTCATTCATTCATTCATTCATTCATTCGTTCATTCAACCTTTATTTATTCTTGGAGGTTCTTTGAGGATAGTCCTCATTTTCAGTGAAGCCGAGATATTATCGCTATGTTATTGCCTTTTTCATGTTAAACAAAGACCGAATGACCATACAGCCTGTGAATTGGATTAGCGGTGACATTGATTAACTCTCAGTAACTCTGAAAGTACAAATATAAATGCAAATGTTGTCTTGTTTTTTTCTGCCATCTCTCTCTTCAGAACCAGCTCCCAGGAGAGGACAAGAAGAAGAAGAAGCTTCCAGTGAAGCGTAAGAATAAGCTGGAGGTGACCAAGGAGCGTGAGGATGAATGTTTCTACTGTGGGGACAGTGGTCAGATCATCTCCTGCAAAAAGCCTGGTTGCCCAAAGGTCTATCACGCAGACTGCCTCAACCTCTCCAAGAGACCTGCAGGTGAGAAACCACCGCACTTAACCACAGCACTTATCGAGATCAGATTAGCCTTTAGTGGAGATGGAGAGACTTGGTTTTGGGCAGTTGACAGACAGAGAATACAGAGGATACACAACACAAATTAGAGATTTATACATTTTTGTTTGTTTCCTCGAGGCCGATGGGAGTGCCCGTGGCACCAGTGTGACGAGTGCGGGCAGGAGGCGGCGTCCTTCTGCGAGATGTGCCCCAGCTCCTTCTGCAGCAAGCACCGCGAAGGCATGCTCTTCATCTCCAAGCTGGACGGCCGGCTCTCCTGCAGCGAACATGACCCCTGTGGGCCCGACCCGCTTGAGCCTGGCGAGATCCGCGGCGAGTTCATACCGGACCTGGCCACTGCACGGGCTATCGCGGCCGGACTGCCACTGCCCCTCCCAATGCCACCTGGGGCTGTCGCATCCGCCTCCGCCTCCACTGCTGCCACCCTCCCTTGCCCGCTCAAGATGGGCCAACCCGCCTTAACGCCCGCCACCTCCAAGCTTTTGCCTGGTCCTGCCAAGGGGGACCCCATAGCCCAGTATAGGACCCCTGGCAGGCCCTTTGTGACTCCAGCAGCAGACGGGGTGCTGGTGTCTCCCTCCGCTGGGTCAGTCCCTGTGAGCCCCAAAGAGGTGAAGGAGGAGGAACCAGAGGATGAGGGCGAGGTCATCGAGGGCGTGGTAGAGGGGGAATATGATGAGGAGGATGAAGAAGAGGAGGAGGAGGAGGAAGAGGAGGAGGAGGAGGAGGTGGTGGAGCGGGAGTTTATCGAGGGCGTGGTAGAGGGGGAATATGACGAGGATGATGATGATGAAGAGGAGGAAGAGGACGAAGAGGAGGAGGAGGAGCTAGAGTTGATCGAAGACTACGAGGGGTTAGGCTTCGAGGACGAGGAGGTTGGGGTGGCAGCGAAGGAGGAGGAGGAGGATTGCGAGGACCCCTTAGAGTGTGTGGATGGGGACAGAGACGCGGACGCGTCCACGGATGAGGACATCGAGGACTCAGCAGACCTGGCGGAGGTGGAGAGGCTGGAGAGGCTGGAGAGGAAGGAGTGGGAACGAGTGATGGGTGGAGAGAAGTGAACGCCTCCGCTCTCCTCTCCCCTTTAACTCTGTCAGATCTCCCCACTCCGCTACTGCAGGGGGAGGGCGTGGGGGGGTAGCTGTTCTTAAGGGTCAAACTGCTGGGCAAAACTTTCCCTCAACGTTCCCGGGAGACAGCCAGCCGAAGAAGAGAACGTGGAGGGAACACTTATGGCGTGTCTGCGGACGAACGCACAAAGGTGTTTGTGTTTTGTTTTTTTTTCCAGCTGTTTTTGTTGTTGTTGTTGTTGTTGGTTGTCGTTGTTGTTTTCAGGTCTACTGGTACCACCATGCCTTCTCAACTCAAATCCACTTGGAAAATCCACGCAAGGGATTGGAACTGGTGCTATGGGGCTGTGACTTCAGTTCTGACGTCCTTCAGTTATTTTCATGTTCATAGGTCGGGTGCTTTTTTCATGTTTCACGTTTTTGTCTGGTTTCGTTTCCTTCTTCAATCTGTTTACATTCTCTCTTGAAGAACAACAGCGCATTTTGAAAGGTGTCATTGCAGGAAAGACCCCACCGTGATAGAAAAACGCACTGTTTTTATTATATACAAAAATTCAAGTCATTGGTGTTCATTGATACATAATCTCTCTTATACATCTATAAATACGTGGCCATTTAAAAAAAAAAAAGATATCTGTGAATAAGCCCCACATTTTGTACATCATGTTAATAAGGATTATGGGTCACTGGGATTTTTATTATTTTAATTCCAGAAATATTGTATTACTTGGTCATTACCACCTGCCCCCTTCAAAAATTAAGAAACTGTACCCTCCATTGTCACCTATGTGGTTGCACTTTATTGTCGAAATTCAGTGCTTTACCTTAAACACAAGGGAGGTGAGAACATTCCATGGCTTAATGTCTCCCTGTTACCTCAGTTGCATGCCTGTAGATGGTTTTGTTATTCTTGTTTTTCTGTTAATGATCATGGACGTTTCACCGTTGCTCCAAACAGTAGTGCAAAAGATGGAAGATTGAGGTGGCAAGGCATACATGCATTCAGTATTTTCAGTCACCAGATGCCATTGAGAAAGGAAAAAAAAACATTTGAAAAACTAAAGTCATTTAAATATTTACTTTTGAACCATTGTTTTTATCTGAAGAGTAGATGAGCAGGGTGCTTTGTATATGTTTATGTTTGTAATCCCCTTTTGTCAGGAATGTCTTGGTCTTCACTGATAACTTGATGCAGATTCTTACGCTGTCTTCAAAGGTGTAACCTTTAAAACCAAAGGTTGTGGTGTTTGGCCAATGCCTTGCTCTAGACTTCATGCAGATGGAATGATGGATGAGTTTACCTAAAAGAGCTTTCTATTGCCAGACTCCAGTGCTTGTATAGTTTCCTGTACTAACCAAAAGAATGGGAACATTTTAGAAGGTGCAATTTACATCCCTTTTAAAATTGCTTTGAAATTTTTACCCTCATGAAAGAAAAAAATAGCTGACATTTGTAAAATGAGCATAAATGGAGGATTTTACTGCCTTGTTATTTGACCCATGGATACCTGCTTTGTTTTAAATTGGTATTTTAATGCACTAAATATTTATAATTTAATGTAATTATTTGGAGGAGGTAATTTGATTGGAGTAACTAATTTGCCTACACAATTCTGTTCAAGTCATCGTCCCTGTAAAGTCTCGAAATGGAGCCTTAAGAATGTGGTTTACTTCATCACTATAAAGGTGTGACTTTTCTAAAATAGTATTTTAGTCAGTTTGAAAGGTGTGATTGAGTTATTGTGAGAGGGATTTATTCCCGTTAAGTAGAATTTAATTCTTGGTATGTACAACTCCCCTCATATTAAACCTAGACATCAAAGCACAGACAATGGAACAACATTGACATTTTTTGTCAAACTCTTTTTAAAATCTTTTTTGATCTTGTCATTTCAAACAATACCCTACATAAGTGAGAAATGAGAAAGCTTAGTTTGTTTTTTTGTGACTCGCTTGTAATGTTGTTTGAGCTTTCCAAAGTTGCCCCCTCATGACAACTACATGGAAACTGAATAATAATAATAAAAAAAAACTCAAGCAGTCTCTAAACATGTCTCAGAATGCCATTATGTGGATGATGAGCTTCTTGTAGTCCACAGTTTAATATAGCAAGATGAAATGCATTTTTCAAAAATATATACAAATAACTTTTACTGAAGACCAAGTTTGCTCTGATTTTGATGAGGAATTTTTTTTAATTATTATTTTACCAATATCTTTCCAAGCCAACATACTCACCATGCTCCAGCATACGTCTCGTGGGGCAGTCCCATCCGTTTTTATTGAGGCAGTAATTTGTGCGAATGCTCTACCCAGGGACAAGGAATATGTGGAAAGAGTTATTCATAACAGATACGATGCAATACGAAACATTAGTGACTTTTTATGCCTTTTGTTCTACTCAAAAGTAAATTTATAAAAAAAACTTGAGAACCACAGGAAAGTCATCAGCCATTTGCTCCCCCCTCAGTTGACGTTGGAAATACATGTTTTGGGTTCCAGTCACTTAGGCCTACCTTATGTTATGTTTCTGATGTGTTTTTCTTTTGCAAGTTTTGGGTGCCTATGGGCCTTACAATCAACCCCTTCACTTGTTTTGTTGTTTTGGGTAAGCCTAAAACAAATTAGTGTAGTTTTGGGTAAGCCTAAAACAAATTAGTGTAGTTTTTTTCTTTCAAGTATCTCCCCACTGGCACCTCACCTGTCCTGAATGCTCTCTTCTGTTTGGTCATATACTGAAATATGAACAAACCTTTTATTTCCTACTTTTATTGTCCCTTTATATTTATGTAACTTGTATTACTTTTTTTTCTGCAGATGTTTGTTTTGATCCTTCTTGTGTATGTGATACGTCAGCTGCTGTATCTCAGCATTCTTCTGCCCTTTCTCCTGAACGTTAGAAAAAATGTTCTCATTTTCTCCAGGGTTATTTTGGGAGGGGATGGGGGATTTGCTGCCATGTGAGAAGACCCATGAACTGAACTGAACTGTACTGTACTCCCCCTGTGTATAATAAATATTATAAGTAAAGTTTTACAATAGACACTACCACCTCTTTGTTTTGTTGGTGTGTTGTTGGGGGGGGGGCGGGGGGGTTATAAACCTTGAAATTCTGTACTTAAAACGCAACACAAAATTGCCGAGTCATACAACCAGAAGGTGGCGCACTGGGGCAGACTGAGGCGAAGCTGTTCTTTCTCGCTGATACATGACTACTTCCGCTTCCGGGACAAAGTTCTCTGGAAGAAGGACCGCCGACATCAACATTATCTGAATTAAAAACCCTTCTGGTCGCTGCCTAAGGTACGAATCATATCACCAGGTCAAAAGTAGCATAGCGCGTTATTAGTTGTGATGCAGATTCATAAATGGAATCCGATCGGCAAAGCTATTACATTGTATATTGCATTTGCTATGTGCACCGGCTGTTGATCGATAACGATCATGTTAAGCCAACACAAATCGTATCTTCAATTCAGGTAGCCAGATGCTGACAGCGTTTCTCGTAGAAATCAGCAGGTTTAGTCCAAGTTTAATAATTTGTGCTATCTCAGTGTATTAAACTATCCCTGCGTCACGACGACGGGCATATAATTACTAAACATGGACGTACTGTATGTTACATTATCAAAGTATCAAATAGGCGGTGGTTTGTGCAATAAAACATTATTCACATGTTTAAGTCTTACAGCCAGTGGTCGTACAGAGAATAGAATTTAGCTGTTTTGGTAGCCGAAAGAATCAATCATGTATTTCAACGGTTTTCGGTCTTTCATGATGTTCCATCTTGCTCAGGTGTCAGCAGCAAGAAGAAGATGTCTGGTCAGAAGAGACCATGCGATCCCAGTGGGTCCGTCTCCTCTGGCGCTCCTCCGGAGAAGAGGCGAGAGAGGGAGGTCGGAGAGGAGACTGCTGGGGTCAGTGCGGCAGCGGGAGGAAGCACCGCTGTGGAGACGGTCATTAAACTTGGTGGCGTGTCCAACCCGGTAAGGAAAGCAGGTCCGGGTAGTAAATGTAGTTGGAAAAGCACACTGGTGATTCAACTGTGCTCTTTTGAGACCTGTCAAATGTTAACAGAACTGTATTCATAAATGATAACAGTTTCTGTATTCATATTGTCAGACCCAGTACACGTCATCTGCGTGTTATCTATTATACACTGTCATGAGTTTGTGCATCTCCCCAACCTCCATGGTCTCACTCACTCCTTTTCCACACACTCGCAGGAGGAACAGGATATCAAAGCCCTGCAGGTGAAAAATCGAAAACTGGGGGAGTCTCTTGACCAGAGACAGGCAAGTGTTTGCTTTCACTCACTAAATTATCCAGACCTACAGCAGTATTGTTTTGAAATATCTTATCAGAAACAGATGTATTTGTGCCCCAAGTCTCTAACATTTGCATACATTCTGTCTGGCTTTTGGACCTGCAGGTGATTGAAGATGAGCTTAGAGAGAGAGTCGAAAGGCTCGAGACTCGACAAGCTACTGATGACGCCAGTCTACTGATTCTCAACAGATACTGGAACCAGGTAAACATCTGAAGCTTGCACTGATAGAGATATGTTGCACAGGTTCTTAAAGGTAAATGACTATAAACTGAATATTTCTCTTTCAAGGAAAGAGAACATGTGTACTGAAATGTTTTGCTTTAAGAAAGTATTTTTTCAGCGTGTTACTTCAAAATGATCTGTATAAAATGTTATATTAACTGTTTTTTCATTTAAATCAAGTTTGTGTTTGGTGAAGACCACAAGATCATATGGTTTCCCTCATTCTCTCCCTGCTCTCAGTTTGATGAGAATGTTCGACTCATTGCTCGGCGCTACGACCAATCTGGCGGTGAGCCAGTGGATGGCCACGTCAGCGAAGGGCGAAGCTTAAAGCCTGAGACTCCAGAACCTGACGGAGACTCCAATCAGGAGCGGGCAAAGGACCGAGGTACCAATACCAGCAGCGGGCACCGCGGGGTGTCTCAGCTCTCCGCTTCGCCTTATGATGTCATCTCAGCTCTCCATTTCACCTTATGATGTCATGACATTCTGAAACAGATGGAGACTTTTGTTTTTAGCTGTTAAGGGATGTTAGTACCCCTTCCCAGTTAAGGTTAAATTCATTAATGTTTATAAGCACTAAAAAGGACCGAATGTGTGTAAGCACGGCATGGGAAAAGAGTGGGAGGGCTGTCTCATAAGATGTGTTTAGAGTGAGGGCAGCAGTTCCCACTAGTCAATACCATCTTAATAGTACAGAAGAGAACTGACCCTGAGCTTGCAGACCACTCTTACAATATGCACAGTGTGTTTATTTGTATGTATCCAGTATATATCTTTTGGATTGTTGTTGTAGCGTGTGTTGTGCCTTCCCCTACAGGCCAGCAGGGGGAGACGTCCAACTCGTTCTTGGCCACTCTGGCCAGCAGCAGTAGTGAGGAGATGGAGGCAGAGCTCCAGGAGAGGGTGGAGTCCAGCTGTAAGCAGGCCCATCGCGTGGCGGACATCTACACCAGCCTGAAGCGCACCGTGGACCAGCTGAAGAAGACGCTGGACACTGGGGCCGGTGAGAGGGGCATTGTGGGATGTCTGCGTTTGGAGGATGATGGGTGTGATGGTAGCTGTAGTGTTGTCACTGCTGGGCGGTTGCCGTGGCAGTAACCATAGTGAAAGTCGGCCACTGGGGCTTTTTTGCCTCTGAAATCAGTTTTATAGTAAGACCTGTGCCTTCTTACACATAGTTTTATAGTAAAGAAGACCTGTGCATTCTTACACATAGTTTTATAGTAAAGAAGACCTGTGCCTTCTTACACATAGTTTTATAGTAAAGAAGACCTGTGCCTTCTTACACATAGTTACACAAGTCATTGCTTGTCTTCAGAAATCCACCACAGTTTTGCTTCTTCAATTAGCGTGGACTGCTAGTCCAAATGTACCTTTATAGGTTCACATGGCTTTCCAAACATCAGTAAAGAGCCGTTTACACCAAGAACGATAACGACATAAAGAAAGATATCATTCCATATCTTTGATATACCAATCCATCAAATTTTAGCCATCACATTCATCAACATGAGAAGACCTTTTCCTTATCGTTGGTCAGTGTGGACGCATTTATAGTTATAGTTATCTTCGTAGTTAGCGTTCCTGGAGTGAACGACTCTTAACACACATTGTTGCACATTTCCTTAACAGATAGTAATCTGTGGGAAGTGGCCTCCCAGCTTAACTCCCTATTGGCCAGTGAGAATGAACGCCTGCGTCAGCTTACCGACAGCCTCAAACAGAAACACAGCCAGATGACCAGTGAGGTGAGAGTTACTCTTAAGGTTGCCTGAACGTTCTAAAGAATATCTGGGTTCATTGAATTCAACCAGAGCCATATAGATAGATATCTATTGGCTCTGAATTCAACATGGAATTTTAGAACCTTACATTGTTGCGGAGCAGAATCTTTTGTTAGAATGTTCAAAAATCCCCTGCTGAACGGTTGCCAATGGACATAGATGTGGAGTGATGTTTTATTTTAAGGTTAAAGTTGACTGGTATTTAGCAGACTATCCAAAGCAACCACATGTTTTGTGGCCATACCTGATGGCAAGTATGATGTTTAGTAATTGGAAATACCACAGTGCAACTCTGCATGGCAGTTGAAATGCATAAATGTGTATGGAAGTGGGATTGCTCTGCAGATATTTATTTATTTACTTTGAGTTAACTAAATTATATTATGGTGTATAATGTTATGGTGGTTAAAATGTATTAATGTGTGTGTGTGTGTGTTTGGTGTATGATCTGTGCTTGTGTGTGTGTACACAGTCTCGTGGACTGGGTCGTGCGGCAACGCGGGCTGATAACCGGATCAGTGAGCTGCAGGTGATGGTTGAGGAGCTGCAGTGGGACATGGAGAAGATCCGGCGCAGAGAGAACCGACTCAACACACACCTGGGAGAGGTGCTGGAGCGGGTAAGACTACGGGCCCAAGTCCGGCACTAATTGGAGCACATGCGCATTGTGCTGAAAAGAGTTGAAGTTAATTAATAAAAGATTTGGTTAAAGCCAACCAGTAGCAGTGCTGAGCAATACCTTTAAATGGAATGTGTTAGACGATATTACAGTAGCTTCAGATCTCAATATTGTTGTGTATTTGATCTGAATAGTTTTTCAAAGAATAATATGTATCGGAACTCCCCCTATTACCGCCAGTCCCGTATTTCCGCCGCCTTGCGTGTATGTGTCACTTAATAGCCATTTCTATACAAACTAAGACTAAGTGTATCTAAATTAGCTATGTACCAAAAATGACATTTTACCGTGACTCGAAGAGCTGTAAACAGTGTTGTAAGGCTGCGTGTACAAATCCGCTTGGAGCTCCAGTGGAATTTTAATTTCATGACGAGAATTCTCGGTCTAATCGTTCATGTGCCATTGAAATAGCGTAAATAGACGACCGACCAGGCCAGCACTAACCTCCGAGCGTGGTAAACAAAATTGGATATTTCAAGCAGTAAAAGCCCCGGTAAGAATCAACCCAGATTTGGTTCAAATCTACACACATATGGCTACTGAAAAATGTAAGGTTCATTTATCAAATGTTATTTTTAAGTATTAAAAAACATCATTGTTCTAGAATTTTCGAACGAAGGTGGTGGTAATTGGAGGCGTTACGGTAGCATTTCTTCTGCTGTCCCAAGCAATTTAATGAACAAAAACACGGTTGTAGCTTTTCAGACCCATTTTAAATGCTGTAGCACAGACAACCAGGCTGTTATTTTGTTAATCCATGTAGCAATAAGATTTTGAACAAAGCACATGTGATATTACATATTCAATTATATTTCACTCGCCTACTATTTATTGGCTTGTTATTACACTTGCACTGGCAGCCTCGCGCCAGCCGTAGAATACTCAGTTTAATGGAATGGGCTAGAAAACACCAAATGACTTGCTTTAACCACATTGTGTGGTTTATATAATGAACATTTGTGAAATATCACTTTCATGTGTCTAGTCTTATCAGAAGTTGTGAACAAAGCCGCAAACAAGGCCTTCTAATTCTAAAGTTGGAGAGCACAAATTGTGTTCTCTTAGCTTTATCATGAACAAAGTAAATACAAAGAATGTCTGTTTGTGTGCTGCAGGTGAACAGCAAAGGCTACAAAGTCTGCGGAGAAGCCAGCAGTGTGTGTGGAACCATCACTATTAACAAGAGAAAGGTGGGTGTGTTCAGAGGACTGTGTGTGTGTCTGTGTGTGTCTGTGTGTGTGTGTGTGTGTGTGTGTGTGTGTGTGTGTGTGTGTGTGTGTGTGTGTGTGTGTGTGTGTGTGTGTGTGTGTGTGTGTGTGCGTGCGTGTGTGTGTGTCTATTTACTCACGTTATTATTGTGTGTCTTTATTGCTTTGTGTAGGTGAAGCTAACCTGCTTTGTTTCCCTTTTGTGTGTATGGAGGGATTGGTGTGTGTGTATGGAGAGATCGGTGTGTATATGGTGGGAACTGTATGCTGGTATACATGTCTGTATGTTATCACATAATCTGTAACTGAATGAGCAGATTATTACAAATGCAGATAATGTTTGGCTATTAGGAACAGTAGGGTTTACAGTCTACTAATTAAAATTGACATTTTTCTGATGCACTGTCAATAACTGTATGTGACGCCACTGATGTCATCTTTTCAAGGCAGCTCATCCGTTCACCTCTTGTTTTTCTCTCTCTTATTCTCACCCCCGTACAGTTTGAGGAGATGAATAGTGAGCTGGAGGAGAACAAGGAGCTGGCAGAGAACCGGCTCGTTGAGCTGCAGAAACTGCAGCAGGACCTCCAGAACGTCCATCAAGAGAACCAGAATATGAGGGTGAGAGTGGACGGAACCGGGACCAGAGTCACTCTTCCTTAGACTGGAGCCTTTGTCTTCTCTTTACATGCAGACATTTGAGATTGATTACCAGTGATGATTAGGGGTGTCACCATCTTGGTTTTAGTCGAAAATCGATCAAAATAACATCACAATCTCAAACTTCAAAGTCAAATGTCGACTATCGACTATGCAGCCACACCGCATTTACTACAGAACACTAACTTAGGCTACTCAGTCCAAGTAATCTTGAACACTAACCTTGTGTCTCTTCAGGGTGTGCTATGACAATCAAATGATCATTCCAAGTTATTTCATTTCACTGTGTTCACGTCTATGTTTATGCCTGATCTGTTCAGTAGCTCGCAGTAGGAACGGTTCCAAAATAAAAAATAAAAGCCCCCCAAAACATAACTGGAGGCAAAAAAAGTAAACAACATAAGAAATGCATTAATAGTAATAAAATTAATACAATTGTGACTTTAAAATCGAAAATTTAATTGAATCGAGGATTTGGAGAATGGTGACACCCCTAGTGATGATTGATGCCTAGCTTTCTGTCACTCTCCCTCCCTTGTGTTACTTCTTCTCTACCTACCGACTTTATTTCTTCTTTCCTACCTACATTCTGTCTTTCCATCATTTTCTTTCCCTCTTTCCTCCTCTCTCTCTCTCTCTCTCTCTCTCCCTCAGATGGAGTTGGTGTGTCGGGCAGAAGGGGTGGTAAGAGACAGCTCGGAGTACCGCTGCCTGCAGTCCCAGTTCTCAGTTCTGTACAACGAGTCCCTGATCCTAAAAGCCCAGCTGGACGAGATCAGGGCCCGGCTCAACACCACCAGAACCGCACGACTACGTCAGCTAGACCACATGGAGGTAGTGTGTGTGTGTGTGTGTGTTGTGTGTGTGTTGTGTGTGTGTTGTGTGTGTGTGTGTGCGTGTGCATGTGCGCGCACGCATTAGGTTTTGGTTTTCCTCAACCAGTAGCATTGTGAAAGATGTGGCGTTGCCAACTGAGGATTTCACTGTTATTTATCAAAATGTGTTTTTTTTTGTGTGTTTCTGTGTGTGTTTTCTAGAATGATGAGGTGTCACTGCAGCGTAAGGTGCGCACTGAGGTCATTCAGCTGGAAGACACTCTTGCTCAAGTGCGTAAGGAGTATGAGATGCTGCGCATTGAGTTTGAGCAAACACTCGCTGCCAATGAGCAAGCAGGTAACCTACTCTCTCTCTCAGGTAACCCCCACCACACACTCTCTCACACACACACACACACACACATACACACTCTCTCTCACTCACACACACACACACACACACACACACACACACACACTAGGGCTGTCACTTTTAAAGGTGCTATATGTAAGAATGACCACCAGTGTTTAAAATGGGCATTGCAAATTGTTTTGGGTCTTACATCAGACACCCTCACCCGGGCGACCCAGCCGGGGGTGATCAGGCCCCGACTTGTGTCCAGGTAGCGCACTACGCCACGTGTCCCCCCTCTTTAACCAGAGCCACCGTGAAGCTTTTTCAGCAGCTTCCAGGATGTTCTTGATGGCTCTTTGCCTGTGCAGTCCGCAAATCCCTAAGAGTCCCAGGACCCGGTGTAAAGACTGGCCTGTGAAGCCCCTGCAGCCCACTTCAACAGGCTCACAGCGGGCCTTCCACCCGTTCCTCCGACACTCAGCTACCAGGTCCGCGTACTTGGCCCTCTTCCTTTCCTGGGCTTCCTCCATCCGATCTTCCCAGGGGACAGTTAGTTCCAGTAGCACCACCTGCTTGCTTGCCGCGGACATCAAGACCATGTGACCATGTGATGTGACTGCAATGGTGTCCGGGAATCTCAACTGTCTCCCTAGATCAACCAGGAGGTGCCAGTCTCTTGCTGTTGTGAGCAGGCCCCCTTGGGCCTTTCTTGGGGGCTGAGGCTTCTCACCTGCTCGGACAAAGGCAATTGCAGACTTGGTTGGATGATGCCGCTTGCTGATGTTAATGCCAGTGCAGATGGTGTCTGCTACTGCCTTCAGGACCTGGTCATGGTGCCAACGATAACGGCCATCTCCCAAGGCCTTGGAGCAGCAGCTGAGGATGTGCTCTAGTGATCGCCTTTTCTGGCAGAGTTGGCAAGCAGGTGAGTCCACCAGGCCCCAAGTGAACAGGTTGGCAGGGCTAGGGAGGACGTCATACACTGACTGGACCAAGTTCTGCCCAGGTGATCTTGCGGCCAGCTGTATGCTCCCACTTTGTCCAGGCCCCCTGCTTGGACATGCCCACCACTCTGCTGAAGCGAGCTTCCTCCACCTCGGCTCGTACCTCCTCCTGGATAAGCTTCCGCTTCTCCTTCCCTCTGGCTTTGCTGTAGCACGGCTTAGGATGGCTAACAAGCCCAACCCTACCAGTAGCCACCGTGCCCACCAGGGTGCTGTGCCGCAGCCTTGCCTCCGCCCGTTCCACTGCGTCCTGGGCGCGCCACTTCCTTCCTGTTCTGACCTCCACCCCTGCTGAGGAGACCTTGGTGTCAGCTGAGTCTCGGTAGAGCAGGACTTCTCCGGTTCGGGTGACCTTAAACTCCTCTGCCAGACTGCTGAAGGGAAGCCGTAGCTTGGTGTTATGGTCAAAGAAAGCAATGCTGCTTAGGCTCTGTGGCAGGCCCAGCCACCTGCGTAGGAATCGGCTGATCTTCCGCTCAAAGCCCTCCACGGTGGTAATCGGGACTTCATAGATTAGCAATGGCCAGAGGAGATGAGGGAGGATGCCATGCTGGTAGATCCAGGCCTTGAACTTGCCAGGAAGACCTGACTTGTCCACCGCCGAGAGCCATGCGTCGAGGTCATTGTTGGTGCCCTGCCGTGCAGCGGTGTCCTTCAAGTGGTCAGTGAAGAGCTTGCCCAGGCTCTTTACTGGCTTTTCTGACACTGTTGCAAAACACTAACTCAAAACATTAACAGCATTTGCAGGCTGCAAATGAACGTTTGAATTGTGAATATCCTGGCTGTACTATTGTTGTCAGTAAAGCCAGTATTTGAAAATAACATGATTCTTTAATCTCTGATGGCATGTTATGGTAATTTTATGATTTATTACAATAAATGTCTTACAGATATCGTAACGCCTCCAATTACCACCACTTTCGTTCGAAAATTCTAAAACGATGTTGTTTAATACTTAAAAAGGCTTTTACTGCCTGAAATATCCAATTTTGTTTACCACGCTCGGAGGTTAGTGCTGGCCTGGTGGGTCGCCTATTTACGCCATTTCAATGGCACATGAATGGTTAGACCGAGAATTCTCATCATGAAATTAAAATTCCACTGGAGCTCCAAGCGGATTTGTACACGCAGCCTTACAACACTGTTTACAGCTCTGCGAGTCACGGTCATTTTTGGTACATAGCTAATTTAGATACACCTATGGTGTGGGTGCCTGCTTTTTTTAGGAATCCGCCGTCTTGGTTTGTATAGAAATGGATATTAAGTGACACATACACGCAAGACGGCGGAAATACGGGACTGGCGGTAATAGGGGAGTTCCGATAGCACCTTTTAAATTTGATTATTGATATTAAAATGGAACTGGCGAACACCTGTTTTGAAAACAAACAGAAAAAAAATGTGACCTATTTATTTTTAAAAATAAAGCTGAAAAATTAAAGAATTCTGAAAGTGTGGAAAGTATTGCGAAAGCAAATATATAATAGCACCAGAAATAGGCTAAAGTTTGAATCATGGGCCTGGCTGATGACGATGAACCCAAGCGACCAGAACTTGAGGAGAGTGTATTTTATTTATTTATTTTATTTAAGGGATAGAATATGGAAGCACTTCAGTTTTTGAACTGTAACGGTATGCATACTGTGCAATCATCATTTTTTTTTTTTTTTTCAATATTTTTTTGGGATTTTTATGCCTTTGACAGGAAGTGAGTGGGAGAGAGAGTCGGGGTGGGATCCGGAAAGGGAATCGAACCCGGGTCGCCGGCGTACGGTGCAGGTGCCCCAGCCAGTTGCGCCACAGCTGGGGCCAATAGCGTGTTTTTTTGAAAATCTAGCAGTCCTGCTTGTTATTGTGTACAAACCTCATAGATTGCGGTCTTCTTCGTCTCTGACACTTTCTTCAGATGCGCTCTGATGACCTGTCAGGTGCCACTGGATTGGCTTATATTTACTAGACAAATACTCACA
The DNA here is from genome assembly GCF_046254945.1 of Alosa pseudoharengus. Classification (NCBI taxonomy): domain Eukaryota; kingdom Metazoa; phylum Chordata; class Actinopteri; order Clupeiformes; family Clupeidae; genus Alosa; species Alosa pseudoharengus. The sequence continues at coordinate 13,533,288 of NW_027468657.1, forward strand.
GAAAATTGATTATATGTGTGAACTTGTCTACATTTCAGTTTCAAATATCAAATAGGATTTTTCATTAAAGTGACGGCCCTAACACATTCACATGTGCATGCGCATACACATACACACGCACACATACACATACACACACACACACATACACATACACACGCAAATGCACAAATACACATACACACGCACATGCACAAATACACATACACACGCACATACACATACACACGCACATGCACAAATACACATACACACACACATACACACGCACATACACATACACACACCTTCTCCTAGTGACTGTGGGACTCTTCTCCCTCTTTCTCTTTTCTTATTGTGTGTGTGTCTTCCTCTCCTTCATCACATAACTGCTATTAAATTATGCATTGAATGTATTGATTTTTCACCCTACTCACTCTCTCTCCCTCTCTCTCTCTCTCTCTCTCTCCATCTCCATCTCCATCTCCCTCTCTCCATCGTTCTCTCTCCATCGCTCTCCTGCAGGTCCCATCAATAGAGAGATGCGTCACCTGATCAGCACCCTGCAGAACCACAACCAGCAGATGAAGGCCGAAGTCATCAAGTACAAACTGCGTCTGAGGGAAGCGCAGCAGGAGCTCAACGTGGTGAGGAGCGAGGGAGAGAGGGAGAGAGGGAGAGAGAGAGAGGGAGGGAGAGAGAGAGGGAGGGAGAGAGGGAGAGAAAAGAGGAGAAGAGAAGAAGAGAAGAGTTTCTGTGTGAGAAGATGGGGAGGGAGAGAAAAGAGAAGAGTTTCTGTGTGAAGAGGCAGGGAGGGAGGGAGAGAAAAGAGGAAAAGAGAAGAGTTTCTGTGTGAAGAGGGAGGGAGAGAGAGAGGGAGAGAAAAGAGGAAAAGAGAAGAGTTTCTGTGTGAGGAGGGAGGGAGAGAAAAGAGGAAAAGAGAAGAGCTTTTGTGTGAGGAGATAGAGAAAAGAGGACAAGAGAAGAGCTTCTGTGTGAGGAGATAGAGAGAGAAGAGGAAGAATGTGTGACTTGTCAAGTGCTATCAGGAAAGTTTAAGCACCCAGTTGAAGTACTATAGGGTGTTGAGCGTGCTTCCTTATTTCTACATATTTGACTGGTCAAGTGTCAATGAGTGAAGAGAGGGTGGAAAGTGAATTAGGGCTCTTATTTTTTGAGTGAATACATTTAAAAAAAAAAAGTCTGTGTGTAAGACATGGGGACTGTTCGCAGAGAGCATAACTATCACCATTCACATCTAAGAAACTAGGATGGCTGCGCATAGTTTCTTAGCTCACTAAGTCTTTGTCTTTGATAGGTCCGTGCCGCAAAGGGCAACGCAGTCCTCCAGTCGCAGTCCAGCACTGAACTGGACCTGAAAGAAGAGACCACCTCCCCTCTGACGCCAGCCACGGGGGATGTCACGGTGAAGGTGGAGTCTGATAATGACTCAGCCACGCCCACCAGCACAGGTAAGGCGCTCCAGACGATGCTTCAGTCTTTTGTCTGCCCAGTAGTGTTGCGCGGGTTCACGGGTTGACCCGTGGTAAAATCATGGGTTGCGGGTGGGTCGGGTCAAATTTGATAGATATGCTAGCAACGTTCTTCTGGGTTAACATATTCATGTGCGTGTGCGGTAGGCTAAAGTGAAATTCCCCCTTCTGTTCCTCTCTCCTTCTCCGTCTCAAATGCACATGCACACCACAGTTGATTGGATACAAAAATATCCCATTGCATGGGACAAAGCCTATCCATATAATAAAAATAAATAAACAGTTGTTTGAACTAATTATCCAGATGATAGCCTTAATTAGCATATTTCATAAAACACCTATGTACCCGAACAGATAACATTTAGATCCTAACCACGATTATCTGGCAACGTCCCTGCTGCTGTTACGTGAGTTATTTTCCCGCATGTTGCCACACTCCACAGACGTTTACACTGGCCTGTAGGCCAACTGCGTTTAGTTTATAGTCTGTAGATATTGTGCTGCCAAAATCCTCCTAGTCTTATTAATTTTTCTAAGTTGCAGTTGGTAGATTAATTTTTCTAAGTTGCAGTCGGTAGCCTACCTACCGGATATTTTACACCATCGAAACTTATCTGATGGTCAGCAAAAAGTAGTATCGGCACGCTACTTTGCGCAAGTTTACAGCAGAGAGCTGAGGTAAGAAATGTTAAGGCATGTGTTTGAGTGCACGCGCGCCTGTGTGTGTGTGTGTGTGAGAGAGAGGAAGGGAGAGAGAGAGAGAGAGAGAGAGAGAGAGAGAGAGGATGGTGGCTACTTTGTTTTGAAGTCCAAACTTTTCCCGTTTCCAGTTTAACATAGCCATAACATTTTAGACAAGGCTACATTGACTGCACTGCATTTATTTATTTGTTAGCCTACATGTATGTCTTGTGAAGTAAAGTAGGCTAACATTAATTTTGGCTACATGATATTGATGCAACCACGTATCGTTAAAATTAGGAATTTGCGGGTCGGGTCGGGTTTGGGTTGATGTTAAACGTATATATTGTCGGGTTGGGCGGGGCGGATTGGATCTCCAAAATGGGTCGGGTGGGCGCGGGATATAAAAAACCTTGACCCGCGCATCACTAACTGCCCAGAGATATTTCATGATTTTCTCTTATACTCTCCAGGATACACACGGAGCCTTTGCCCCTGTGCTGTATGCACTCCTCTGTGCACACTTGCAGTCATAATCTTACGTTCACTTTCTTTCTGTCTTCCTGTATCACTCTTTCCTCTGTTTCTCTCTGTCCCTCCTTTTACTCTTTCTTTTTCTATGTCTTGTGTTCTCTCTTTTTTTCCATTCCCTGTCCTTTCCCAGGTGCTTCGGTGAAGACGGAGCCCGGCACAGAGCCCGAACTCGTCGTCAAGGAGGAAGAGAAGGAGAAAGAAAGAGAGAAGGAGAAGGAGAAAGACAAAGAGAAGGAGAAGAGAGAGAGAGAAAGAGACGAGAGAGAGAAAGAGAGGGTGACCCGTGGCAGTGCCATTGTGAAAGAGGAGAGAGAGAGGGCTGGAACTAGCAGCAGCCAATCCGAAGAGAACGTGGCGGAACGCTGTGCTGTGGTTGGTGGACCAAAGAGGAAGGAGGTGGAGCAACTGAAAATGCTTCGTGCTGAGCTCAAGTATGGCTTCTAATCACATTTAATCAAGATGTTATTATTGATGATATAAGAAAACCTTTAAAACCAATCGATCAACTTATCAAATCAATCTTTAAAATGGTGAATATGTGGATGATGGATGTTGATTGGGTTAGAAGTTTTGGTGTAGGTGATGAGCCTGCCATTTATTTGTCTTCTGCTGCTGCTGCTGCTTGTGTGATGCAGGAAAGCTCAAGAGTCTCAGAGGGAGATGAAACTGCTGCTGGACATGTATCGCTCCGCCCCCAAAGAGCAGCGGGATAAAGTCCAACTCATGGCTGCGGAGAAGAAAGCCAAGTCAGAGGTACACACACACACACACACACACACACAAACACACACACACACACACACACACACTTATCTCTCCTGTGTATTTATTTAAATCCATGTAGATTTTTTTTCACATCCCTGTGCAGGTGTGTTTTGTCCATGTACAAATGTGTGTGTGAATAGACATTTGTGTGTGTGTGTGTGTGTGTGTGTGTGTGTGTGTGTGTGTGGCCTAGGGGGAGGAGCTGCGCCAGCGGTTGCGTGAGTTAGAGGAGAGGGAGAGGAGGGAGGGGAAGAAGATGGCTGACGAAGAGGCGCTCAGGAAGATCCGCTCTGTGGAGGAGCAGATCGACATCCTCAACAAGAAGCTGTCCTTGGCCAAACAGGTGTGTGTGTGTGTGTGTGTGTGAGAGAGAGAGAGCACTTCTGTTGTTATCTACATGATCGTGTGAGTGTGTTTTCTTATCGTTTGTGTTTCTCATCATCTTTCTCTCGTCTGCTCCATCTACCTCTCTCTCTTCCACTTCCTCCATACCTTACTTGATATCTCCATGATTCCTTCTGTCTCTCCCTCTCTCCCTCCCTCTCTTTCACTCTCTACCCTCTCGCTCTGTCTCTTTTACTACCTCAGGAGGAGGATGCGTTGCTGAGTGAGATGGACGTGACTGGCCAGGCGTTCGAGGACATGCAGGAGCAGAACATCCGTCTGATGCAGCAGCTGCGCGAGAAGGACGACGCCAACTTCAAGCTGATGAGCGAGCGCATCAAGTCCAACCAGATCCACAAGCTGCTCAAGGAGGAGAAGGAGGAGCTCGCTGACCAGCTGCTCACACTCAAGACACAGGTGCGCACTGGGCACTGGGCACTGGGCACTGGACCCCAGGAGTCGCGGGCTAACTTGGGCTAGAACTGGGACGATGGTAGCATAGTGGTTAAGGAGCTGGGCTAGCATGCAGTAGCGTGAAAAGAATGGGTTCAATTCCTGGTTTCCACTGTTGAGCCTGTGAGCACTTAACCCCTGAGTTGCTCCAGGGCCAGTGGGCCTTGTAATATAACATGTACATGTGACATGTAAGGCACTTTGGATAGAAGCATCTGCTAAATGAATACATGTCATTGTAGATGTAGAGCCACAGGCAGATGCAGTTAAGCATTAGCAGTATCTGACGTAAAATGTTAGCACCTGGCTTTCTTTTTCTGCTGCGTTCCTTAATCTCCCCCTTGCCCTGCCTCGTAGGTTGATGCACAGCTTCAAGTGGTAAGGAAGCTGGAGGAGAAAGAGCGCCTCCTACAGGGGACCATCGGCACTGCAGAGAGGGAGCTGACACTCAGAACACAGGCTTTGGACATGAATAAACGCAAGGTACACCTACACACTTTCTCGTCCTCTCTCTCTCTCTCTCTCTCTCTCTCTCTCTCTCTCTCTCTCTCACACACACACACACACACACACACACACACACACACACACACACACACACACACACACACACACACACACACACACCTGTTATATGGTTTGTACACTCATTCCTGCCAAAGCCTAAATGTATGTTTGTGTTAGATGTTAGGTCATTTCTGCCATCTAATGAAATCTAGTGCGCAGACACTCACACCTCTCTCACTGTCTGCCCTTTCTCTCCTACTAACTCTCTCTCTCTCTCTTTCTCTCCTACTAACTCTCCCCCCCCCCCCTGTCAGGCGCAGGAGTCTGCGCTGCTGTCTGAGGAGGTGAAGTCTCAGCTGGAGGCAGTGCAGCAGAGGCTGAGTGGCGTGCGGGAGGAGGTGATCGAGAACAGCATCACCCGCGAGAAAGAGTCTTTCAACGCACGCCGTGCACAGGTAAAACACACACACACACACACACACAATCACTGTTTCACTCACTCTATCAGAGATACATGCGCGTGTCTATACACACTCACACACTCACACACTCACACACATACACACACACACACACACTTCTTGAATTTGTTGTTTGAGTCTGTCTCAGCATTTTTCTGTGATGGCATATTTACACACTGTAAGGTCATATTGCTGAATGAAATTGTAACAAGGAATAAATGGTTCACTTCTCAACCTGGACAAGCTGCTCGGATTGATTAGCCAAACAGACAGAACCAGGTGTAATGGAAGTCCACATGTCCACATTTTCCTTCCTGTCGTGCAGGAGGACATCTGCAAACTGAGAAGAAAAGTGGAGAAGGCCAAGAAGCCAGCCGACATCCCCAGTGGAGATGAGATTCTGAATGAGGAGATCAACGATTACAAGGTAATGCTGTCCCGATGTTGGTATGCATATGTTAACAGGAAGCATTCTGTCTTTCTCTCTTTGTGTTATTCTGGTACTTGATCTTTCTGTTTCTGTATGCCCCCCCCACCCCAGGCACGTTTGACCTGCCCGTGCTGTAACTCACGAATGAAGGACGCCGTGCTGACCAAGTGCTTCCACGTCTTCTGCTTTGAGTGCGTGAAAACGCGCTACGACACACGCCAACGGAAGTGCCCCAAGTGCAACGCTGCCTTCGGTGCCAACGACTTCCATCGCATTTACATCAGCTAGGAGACAAGAAGCCGCCACGTGATTGGCTGGCTGGTTGGCTGTTGGCCACACCCACCCCTGACCCTCCCTAAACCCATGGATCCTCCATGTGTTAGCGATCGTGATTGGTTATGGGTTTGCACTGCTCCTCCTGGGTACCTCTTAGTGTGGTGGAGGTAGGAGGTGAGGAGAGGTGGTTGGTGTGTGACGTGTTTGGCATCCTAGGGTTTGGCTAGATTTTTTTTTTTTTTCTTATTTTATGACACGGAAGGAAAAAAAAACCCAACAACATCTAAATGTGTCACCCAGCTACACGGTTAACAGCTAGTGCCCTCCACACCCGCTTCCTTACATTCCGTCTAGAGGGGTTGCATTTGGTGATGCAAACATGGACTGCTGAGATGCATTGTGTTCGTGAAGTCCCCAACCGCTAGTAGGATATATGCGGTTGATTGTTCGGTTCACAGTTCAGGAAATCACAACCTTACGAGTTCACAGGACATGACAAGATAAACAAACGAACAAGACAAAATAAGTTTTAGACTGGAGTGGGTTGGCTACATAGCCCACAGAGAGTGATACTTAGACTTAATGATGAAATTAGTGATAGTAGATGAGGGCACCAGAATTCAGTTTCTAGGCTTTTCATCCGCCTGCACCCTTTATTGCAAGTTGACGGTGGTGTTGTCATTTTATTGTACATTGATCTGTATCGCTTACAGCCTTTTCTTTTTAATGCCTCGCCTTTGCAGCACAGGCAGCTCCTTATGGCTCTAACAGGTTCTGACTTTTGTATTTGCTTGTGGGCAGTCAATAAATGTCTACAGAAACAGTGGTAATCTGGTTTTCATGATCTTAAATTACCCCCCCCCCCCCCCCCCCCCCCAAACACACACACACACACACACACACACATTTCAAGGTTCAAGGCACAGTCCTCAATTATGATGAAAGAAAGGTTATTATGGTCGAATAGCTGGGATAGTGTATGGTTCGGTCCGAGCCTCTTTGTTTTTCCTTTAATGAACCAGAGCGATGTACAATGCACACACACTGGACGGAAGTAATTGTGAGTGGCAAGCTCTGATTGCACTACATGCAGAGGGGGTTACTGGAGCGATGTGCGGCACTAGTTCTATGCACGAAATCCTCTAATTTAACCCTTTGAAACCACAAGTCCCGGCGTGCAACTCTCAACCCTGACGCCTCCAATCGTCAACGAGCCGTGGGCTAACAACTAAATCGCGTCTAAAAGCAGCAATCCTTCTCTGCGGACGAACGGGGAAGGGATCGGTCGATAGCAACAGTCCTTGTCATCTGACAGACGTATTGATGAGGATCTGTGCAGGTTCATTGATTTAATAGGACTTGGAGCACGCCTGCATCCGACTACCTCTGAAAATACAAGGGATCTTTGTGTGTTTTGGCGTATTGGTGCTGTAACGTCATCGCGTTTGCTTGGAGCTCTATTTGCTTTTTACGCGCTCGTCTAAAAATATACATAGGATTTTCGTGCGACCAAACAACGGTTACGGGCAGGCTGAAAAAATTGTCTAGCTGGAGAAAACGTCAAAAATATTGCATCGGTTTAGCCATCTGTTTTCTCATACCTGGATAATACCAAATATAGTCAGCGATATTTATTGGTGCTCTGTCCTTCCTTTGCGCGTCCCATACTAGTCCGGTGAAGGTTGCCAAAGTTTATTATTAAATCATGCTGAGTTGATGCAAACTAAATCTAATCGACCAATCTGCCAAGTATGGATATGTCAGATTCATAATGGATGCCTGTTGCGCTTTGTTGTCTCGCAAACTTTCTGTACCTTAAACCAATTGTATTTAGTTTTAAAAGGTGACTATTGTGTAGGGAATGATTCAGGTGCTGCTGCTGTAACAGTAAATCAATCTGTCATCGAGTGCAAACATAGGCCATTGTTAGCATTGGGACATTTTCGTTGCTTTATGTTTCAGTTACTTACGTATTACTCCTTACGGTTTTATTAAGACGCATCGCCAAAAGGCTAGTTTAAATAGATCAAATATTAGAAAGGACAGCACCATTTGAGGATTCTTGATTCTTTCTTCTACTCATATTTGCTGTAGAAGAGAAATGGCTTCCCAGGGTTTTTTTCTCACCCATACTGGCTCAAGTTCAGCTAAGTTTTTCATTGTGCTACTGTGTGCATCCGCCATGGTGGCTGGATGCCTTGGACAGACTATGCCATTTGGGCAGACTTCAACGGCGACCACGGCCTCGATGAGCCTCCGGTCACTAATCACGGAGACAGGGGAGATGACGCGCCAGTACGTGGAGTCAATTGTGGGGACCAATGTTGTCGAAACAGCTTTGGAGGTGAGGAAAGAAAACACCTTAGTCTACCAAATAACTGATTTACGTCTTTTAGCGTACTGATGTTACCTCACCCTTTAACGATGGATTTATGGCGCCTATACATCACGCTTTGTGACCTCTCTTCCTTTTCTATTCTTTTCTATCAAAGCCTAATTGATCTGGACTAACTCAATTGATAAGAAAAATAAACGACTAACGATGCTGTCCATTCCATTTTCTCTCCTCCCCCAATAACGTTTTTGTCGCCCCCCCCCCTCTTCCTCCACAAGTTAATCTCTTTTTATCCCCCTCTTCTTCTCTTTCCCTGTCAAACCCTTTCCTCTGCCCTAATTTCGTCCCCACTCACTCCTCCTTCTCTGACCTCTCGCGCAACCTCGGCTGTTCCACACTTGGCTCGCCTTCTCTCTGTCCCAGAATGCTGTTGTGTACCTTGAATCTGTGTTTGGTCCAGAGAACATCTATACTGTGGCCATGGTAAGAAAAAAAAAAGTCAAGGAGCTCTACACCATTTAGTCACTCATTCATTTGCTTTGCATAGCCCAGAACACATGTCGGGGTATCCTTTTAGGACAGTGGGACATTGCTGGAAGGGTAGGCTATGCATAGTTCTATGAAAGAAACACCCGTGACAAATGTAAACAGATAGTCAGTTCATATTACCACACTACTGACATTGACACTTAGTGATATGTTTGCTGTTGCTCATAGGACAGTAGAAGTGCTGTGCGGGTGTATGTATGAGTGAGTGACGGGGTAACAGGTGTGAAACACTTGTCCTCTGACACACTCTCCTTCACCAGCCTTCCAATGTGTGTGTGTGTGTGTGTGGGCTCGCGCGTCTGCATGTGAGTATAAATGGCGAGGGTGTCTTGTATCATGAGCGTGTATTTGCAGTGAGGTTTGTGTTAGTGTGAGAATGCTTGAGTTATGCCTTTCAGTTATAGGGTTTGTCCAGCTGTCATGACATGAGTGTGTCCTTCATACACATGCATGCTCATATTCAGTAGAGCACTGTGTGCAGAAGAATGGGCCCATTGTATCAGACACATATGGAATACCTACACACAGGAAATCCCCTCTCTCCAATCAATGTTGAAGAATACAGCAATATGAACGTGTTACGTGCATACAAATCACACCACTTAATTTTGTTTAAAGACTGCCACCAGCTCCAAGTTCTGGAACTGTAGTCTAATTGGATAGGATAGTCCACTCCTTGAGTCAACAATATTTCCCAACACATTGGGAGATAGGAAAGAAGTGGTATTTTGGTGAGGTTCCTTAAAATTGTATCAGGGTTCCTACGCAGTATGGAAAACCTGGAAAAGTATGGAATTTGATTTTAGTAATTTCCAGGTCTGGATAAGTATGGAAAAAAGAAACAAGGGTATGGAGAAATATTTGTGTTTCCAGACTATTGCATTTGCAGTACTAATCACTTCACTCAGGTCATAATGAACCATTCCTACTGTTGTGTAGCTTAACTATCAGTCCCCATCGTCGAGATACAACTATGATACAACTAAGATACAACTAAAAATGACCCAGCTAATGGACGAATATTAAGTGTCATTTTTTAATTCACTTCAGTTGTCCATATTTTGTTTTCACCGAGTTATCCCAAACCAGAAGTGGCCGCAATGTCGAGAATATGGTCAGAAAAATCTACCGAGAAGTTTGGAAATTGGAGTATGGAAAAAGTATGGAATTTTGAAATGCAAAATGTGTAGGAACCCTGTTGTATAGTCAGCATTTTTGTCGTTTTCGACTGACCTGAGCTCATGATCCAACCAATAAGGTCCTGATCTGCTTGTTCATCAGTACTAGTGACCAAACCTCTTTTTTCTTTTTTTGCGAAAGCTGATCTAGATGAAAATGCTGACTAAACAATTTGTTGTACTAGTTAAACGCAGAACAGAGAGTTAAACGCAGAACAGAGAGGAGGCCTATTTACTAAGATCATTCATCTACTGTGTTTCACATCCGGTCTGTAAAATGTCCGTTGATCTTGTCATCGAAAGGCCTCAGCCTTCAGAAGCTTATCACTATGGAACTATCCTATAAGTGATTGATTTGTTCCCTTCTTGTCACTTTCCCCTCCCCCTCTTACTCTCATTCTCTCGTAATCGTCCTCCACCCCTCATCTCCTGTGCCTGTCCCCTTCATATTCTCTCTCCATCTTGTATAGTTCTTGGGGATGCTCCTGCAGTTCTTGGCAGAGGGAGCAGCCAGTGGGCTCAACGTCATCGCCGTGTACGTGTCCGAGATCTTCCGAGCCACTGGAGTGGACGGTGAGTAAAGCCCCTCGTAGCACAATGCTACCCTGCAAAACAATATTATGCGGATTCAGTGTTTCCCACAGAATTGAATTCTATTTGTGGTGGTAGGTTTGCAGAATTAACTTGAATGCAACAGTTTTTAACACATTAGCGCAGCGTGGTTATGATGCTAACCAGATTTAAGCACAATTTAGTAGAACCTGTAAAAACCATTCTGTGGTGGTCAATGTTGATATTGTGGTGGGCCGGCACAAATAAGTCAATGTATGGGAAACACTGGGATTTATCTCTGTGCGTCTGCTGTAGGCAGCTGTCTGCCCAGTGCTGGCTATATCGTAGAGCTGAGCAGTTTATGTTTGTTTATGGTGGAGGTGGCATTTCTTGAAGGAGGTGGCAGTTCTCTCTGGTTTCAGGCTGATTTTCATTGTTCTGTTTCACAAGTGGATTTGCAGTGAGCAAAAATTGTGCCTTGTAGTTAAATCCCAAACACATGTTTAAACTTCACAAACACGCATAGAGTAGGAATGTTGCAAGCAAAAGAATTACAGCAAGGATTTAATTTGTGAAGATTGTTGTGAAGATTCAGACCTAAGGCTGTGGCTACATTTCTTTAGTTAACATTTTTCTACTGGTGACATGGTTATTTACCATGTCCGAAGAGTGATTCTGCGTGTGATATGTGTACCGGTAATTTGTAGTGATAAACCAGAGTTACTTTCACCTCATAGCCTTGCTATTGAGTCTCAGCCTAAGGCCCCATTCCTGATCTGAACAACACAAATGTCACTCCCATCACAAGAATTACAGAAGTGTCTGTGCAGGAACCGTCTGTGCAGACGGGTGTTGTCAGGTTAACGATGTTGCTAAGGGGAGAACAGTAAGGAATCCGGTTGGTCTTCTTTTGAGGGACCCTGTTGCAACACCTCCCTGAACAAACTGTTGATGAGGAGAAGGCCAGATTTTGTCCTTATAATGAAGCTAAAGTTACTCCTGTATGTCAGAACAAACGAGATCCCCTAACAGGTTTGGCGGTCTACTGTAAAGGACCATTATAGTTTAGTCGTGAGCTTACTAGCTAAAAACAAACAAACAAACAAACAGGCATCACCAATGGCACAGTTGGAACTGTTCAAATCTAGCTTCCTAATTTTGGAAATATATTTGGTGGTGATGTAATGTTAAATCTGCTTTATTCATGTGCTTGTGTGTGTGTGTGTTATGAAACATAATTCTCCCTTGAAGTCTATGGAACATGGTCAGCAGAATTAAATAAAATGCTAAACTAATACTGGGAAATACGAATGTCATATTTGTTGGAAACCGCTCACATTACAGTTGCATTATTTTCTAGTTTCAGTGACCTTTTGACCTCTATTTTCATGCCTCGATCCCTTTCTTTCCACAGCCAAACTTCCGTTTCCACATTTTACTCCAGAGGGTGTTGCCTCGGTAGCAAAGTGGGCGCTTCTGGCACTGATTGGCTACTGGGTGCTGTCTGTGGTGCTCCGATTGGCTATGTCTGTGCTGAGGCGGGTGTTCTGGTTGCTGAAGGCTGTCGCGACGCTGTGGCTGTTCGGGCTGATTGTCAGCGACACCAGTGCACCCACAGACACCACTGCGATGCGATTGGCTGCACTGGTGCTCAGCTACGTTGTGATTGGCTTAGCCACAGGCGGCAAGGAGGCAGCCAGCATGGAGAGCCGTCTCAACACGCTGGAGGGAAAACTCAAAGCCATCGAGAAAAAGAAGATGGATTGAAAGAAGTGACAAATGGTGGCCAGCGAAGGAGATTCCACTGGTGGTGGCTATGAGTCTGACTTTTGACAGGGGTGTGTCTAGGGACAAAGACCGTGTGTGTGTGTGTGTGTTACTTTCATCATGTCACAATAAAAGAGCCATTGTGCTGTTCATAAGCTGTGTTTCTCTTAATGTTAAAGTCATTGAGTCAGCGTGGACATTTTCAGGGGAAGCTTGGCTGTTTGACAATGACCTTTCACAGTCAATGACCCCAAGGTTTTGGTTCTAAATGTTATTTCTATGAACTGTCTGTAATATCCTAAGGTGAATGCACTGTGTCTGCTACAGATGAATAAATCTGTAAAGTGAATCTGCCTTCTTGAGGATTGATTGATGTACTGATCCCAGAATACATTTCAGCTGCAGTGCTTAGAGTGTAGTTACAAGGATTGGTTCACCATAGGCTACATTCTGACTACACAATGAGTCATTGACAAATAGATAAATCGACGTGTTCGTTCAAATCGATTTGCTTTGCACCTTTGTCTCTTTATGCAAAGGGTTATAACATTATGAATACATGGTATACAAATATTGTTTTGTATTCTTTTTACATTTGCCACCATACTTGGTGAATTCATATTGTTGTATTCCAATGATAGTCCAGTGTCATCATTTACCACTTATATTCTCTCTGTTTTCTTTTTCAGACTAAATAGCTTGAGTTAGCGTTCTGACATCAACTCCCTTATGAGTCAATCATTGTTTTTTTTTACGAGCAAGCTTCGAGAAGGAATAGTATGACAAATGACACACAAGCCTGGAACTTCTGGTGTCCGAGCTCCGCTTTACAGTGTGAAAGATGTTCAGCTAGCTTCATCAGCTAGGACTACCTCCTATACACATCATAGCCATCTACATCTAACTTACCAGTCTGAACATCAGTCGCAATCAAGACTACTAGATAGATAGATACTTTATTGATCCCCAAGGGGAAATTGAAGACTCAAGAAATTCAAGATTCAAAAATTCAATACTACGGGTTACATCAGTTTTATTTCAACATGTGGTCACGTGAAGAGAAGACTCAAGGCTTCGGACCATTAGCTTTAAAACCAATCACAAGGCATTTGGTTCTTTGAGTGAGGACCAATGGCACTCATGGCCAAATGTACTAATAGGCTATAGCTGTCTATATGCATGTAAGGCAAAGATGGCAGCTTTGTGTCATCAAAATTCAGAGGTCTATGGTTTATTACAGCAATATGTTAAACAGGACAGAGTAATATTCTTGTAAATGGCAGGTAACAGCTTATAACTAGTTTGAGTATATTTAGGCCATACTAGAATAGTCAATCACATACTATTGGTTAGTTTTCTGTACATGGAAGAGAACTTCAATGGAGATGTCTAGTCTAGGACTAGGCTTAATCCATACAGGATACTGGACCTATATTTTTTATTTTATTGTTATACATACACATGACCACAATTTCACACACATTAAGAAAACACAATTCTTCAAATATTACATACATATGACAGATACCGATATGGTTTGCAAAAAACATGTCCACTGATTCAATGACTATCTCAAAGCCTGAGAAACTAAAAGAGAGGTACTGACTTGATGGTGTGTCTTTGGTCTGGGTGAGGTTTTGATATCTGGCATTCATGACCATAGTCATGTCCTAAGATCCATAGCAATGTCTTCCTTAAAGATGTAAAATGCAGCTTTTTATTATCAACAATAAAGGCCTTGGTATCACTTCCCTGATATCTCTGTATTATTGTGTATATTGTCTATTTAAGGCTTTCATAACATTAAGCATTTTCCTATCTTGCACTTCCTATTGTACAAACCAAATTGATTCATGAAAAACATCTCAAACTAAGACTCCAGAGTTACACTAGATTTTTTTTTGCATCTTTGCGTATTAATCTTTGCGTATTTCACTCCTTGGGCCTTCAAATTTGGATAGATTTCAGGAAATGTTTTTGTTTCAAATTACATATTGCACTTTTAAAGCACAAGTATATTTCAAATGTCTCAACCTGTTGATTAGTTCATGTTCAGATAAAATAAATATGTATTCAATAAACAAAACAGCTATAGAAATACAGAGGATGGAATAGAATCAGAGGACAAGCTTGCATGCATAGTATACAAATTAATTAAAAATAAATAAACATATGTTTTTACATATACAAAACGGGGTTTAGTATAAATCTGTAACAGTGGTACTGTAAAACTGAAAAATAGAAGTGCATAATAGTGATACTTGGTGAGGCAAAATGTGACAAGGCCTTGGCTGGTGTTTACATTTCCATGGGAACAAAATGCAGCCGATGCACATAATCGTTTCCCTCGATCAGCCACCAGGATGGTGGGTCAATCAGTGTCGAGAGGTGATGACGTTAGTTTCGAAATTGAAAGTGGCAGTGGTATATGGTAGGAGCAAGGCTCGAAAACGTCAAAAAATTGCAGTGAAAGAATGTGTCCATTTATGCAGCAAAGGTACTACATACACCGTTTCCTGACTGCCAATGTCATTATTATCCATTTGTAAAGGTTAAGAAAAGTAGGAAGTAGGAACGCTAGGAATCCCTGATCAATGTGATTGATTAGGCTGGACCAGTGGTTCTCAAACTTTTTCCATCATTCCCCACTTTGGAGGTGGGGAATTTTCAAGCCCCACCTGAGCCCATCACCCTGGCAAAATGGTCATGTTAAAATATTATTTTCACATTTTGGTTCCATTTCCTGTCTCAATCTGATGATTCTAATTTATTGTTATACTTCATATGTTGGTCTGCCTATGACTCCTATGTTTGTGTGTGGCTATTTTGTTTTGAATCTATGATCTTCCTTGTCAAAAAAGAAAGGCACAAAAAAAGGCACAAAATACAAATGTCCTCCTGTTCATCGCGCCCCACCTTTCATGTCTCTATTCCCCACTAATGGGGCCCGCCCCACACTTTGAGAACCGCTGGGCTGGAACAATGATTTTAAAGTTACTACAGTATGATGGTTGGAAACATTTCCCAATAGAGAGTAGCAAGACTTTCTTCACAAAGTGAGTGAGTCTGGTAGTATCAGGCTACCCATGGTTTTGGTGATGAAACCTCAATGTAAACAAAAGGAGCGAGTTTGTTTAATTTTTTCAGCATGAACATAAAAGTAAAATGTTTGATTTCATTCATTATTCATATTCATGCATGTGTGCATGTGACTTTCCTATCACTCATATATGCACATAGCTGTACATACTGTACATAGGGAGCGTACCTATGTTCCCCGCTTTGTACAGATTTGTTTACCCCTTCCAAACCCAATTGTTTTAGGAAGTTGCACAGCAAGATCATGAACTGCTGCTAAACTGCTGCCTGTGTGTTTCATTTCTGCCCGATAGCTTAGTTTAGCTAAAGAGAAAAGTGTGCTAGCAAGGAGTGTGTGCTAGCCAGACGGCAAAAAGTATAGGCAGCATGGACTGTTGCTAGCACATCTCTAAATGTGTCCTTATTATAAATAATATTATAAAAAGTACTTATTTTGTGCCAGAGTACAGGCAGAGCTCTGAATTTGAGCCTCTTGCATCGACCCTGTAGGGTGCGTTTCATCACCTCTAGCGTTGGCACTAACGTTAACATGAAGGACCTGCAGAAAGAGAACAAGCTGAATGAAACACATAAGACTGCACTACATGCGCTTGTAATATGCTACACTGTGACTTCAGACAAAAGCAACTGCTAAATGAGCAAATGTGAAAAAAGAAAGAAGATCTTTCCTGAAATCAGATGTTTTTTTTACCCCTCAAAAGTTGAGCTTGTCTGAGTTGTAGGCGCTGGTGCCAGTGTTGGTGTCCATGCTAAGAGGTGAACTTGTAAGAAAATCATCCAGACCCCGACCCCACCCCTGGAGCTGGTACTGGGGCCCTGGGTCCAGTGGAACACTAGAAACAGGATTGGTATCTGCTCCTGCTCCTCCTCCTCCTCCTACTTCTCCTGCTCCTGTTCCTCCTCTTGTTCCTCCTCCTACCCCTCCTGCTTCTCCTGCTCCTGTTCCTCCTCTTGTTCCTCCTCCTGCTTCTCCTGCTCCTCCTTCTCCTCCTCCTTCTCCTGCTGCTCCTCCTGCTGTTCCTACTGCTCCTCCTCCGACTGAAGCCTGTTAGAGGACACTTATTTTCATAAATGGGTCCAAAAACCAAGGTATTCCTATCAAATCCTTCATGTGAAAAGAAGCATTATCTGGCAAGCCGTGTTTGGGCATTCATATCGCAAAAAGTATTATTCCTAACCTGCCCAAACTTTGTAAGATGGAAGATAAACATGTTGTCAGTGAAAGAAACGATATACAGTATAGAGTGGCAAAATATACACTATCACATACAGCTATCTTGACTAATGTATGTGATATAGCTATGGACAATATGACACACTGCAAACAGACATCCAAGCAGTTTCATTGCCTATGTCCTGCTAAAATAAAAACAACTATTGGTTTTGAGCCACTGTATATATGTACATGCAAGGAATATATATTACATACCCAAGAAGGAGCAGCAGGAGTGTATGGAGGGCAAGGCTCAGAACAGCTGCCTGCCACCTCAGAGTAAGGCTATAATAACAATGCCACAGAACAAGTTTTTCAGTGTAGAATTAAACAATGTTAAACGCAGTCCTTTCCTACATATACAATATACGATCCAAACACTTCAATCCAATTACTATATAGTAAATAGTATGCTGAAGGTGAGGGCAATACTAATATTGGACATCTGAAGTCAGATCAGTGCATTCATACACACAGGCCCAGAAACAGACAGATAAACAAAAGGAAAGAAGATGATTCTTCTGTGTGGAGAAGAAAGGAAAGACACAGACTGAGAACGTAAAGTATACGACCCAGTGCAGGAGGAGTGCCAGACAGAGGGGTGAAGAACAGACTGGGCGTCATTATTTAAAGGGCAAGAGGGTGGAGGGATGAGGAAGGAGTGTAGTGAGTGTAGAAGAATGAAGAGACGTTAGAACTTGGGGAAGGCTGAACTTACAGGTGGCTGACTGTCCATGTGCTGAGCTAATGAAGAATAGGGCTGAAACCACGGTAGACGGTCTGCACACGCCACAGCCTGTAAGAGGAGTGCATAAAGAATAATAATAATAAGAAGAAGAGGAAGCCAGGAGATTTCAACACTGGCTCACTGGTGGTCAGCATTTTTTCCACTGATGATTTATGTTGCTACTCTTTGTGACCGGTGTCAAGTGTACATCCATGGTGACTGTAGCTTAAGGCTCAAATTTTCTCTCTTTCTCAGGTTGATAAGTACTTGAATCGAAGGTGTGAGAATCATTAGTTCTCCAATGATCACATTGGATAACTATTAATTCTCACAATTGTGAAAACTTAACTTTAGTTAATCTTTATCAACTGCCTCTGCTTAAGGTAAATTAACTCAATGCGCATAAAACATGGACATGTTGCTCCTTGATGCAATGACTAAGGGCCAAGCAGCCATGTCAAACTGATTATTCTTCAAACATCCAACAGAAACTAAATTCAGGCTTGTGAAATTGTGACAAGGAAAGAAGGAGGGAGAAAAGAGGATAGAGCGAAAGACAGAAAGAGGCTGATTTGATTGGGCAGTGAGGGGCTACAGTCTCTCACCACAGGCGGAGGTGGGAGGGAGGATGCTGGAGTAGTCATGGCAACAGGATCCTGCAACAGAAACAAGAGTAGAATAGTGTGAAAGGGTTTTGAAGTGAGCCTGACAGACAGATAGACAGTTAGAGAAATATGAACAGACAGAATGTAATGGTCACCCATTAAAAGTATGGGCTGTTTTGAGCAGGTACTCATTGTGTGTTTATTAATTTGGCTGTTGAAATAATGTATTAACTAGAATGAGACATTTATGTTAGATACCAGAACTGGAGAAAACCGACAGATGTAAACTCCTACGGATGGGGCTGTCAATCAGCAGGAGGTGTTTGTGGAACAGGGGGACATTTCTTATGTTCTGTAATCAGGTTAGGTCGGCAGCAGCAGCACAAGCATCTATTGTTTGTTAAGTTGGACGAAACTACGGTCACATTTTGGCCCTTTTTTCTGTGACAACTGATCTTTTTTGACGTTTTTGCATTTTTTGTTTATATTCAGGATACAATCTGGGAGGACATTGCCGCCAAGGAACAGACTAGAGAGACGCAGGTTTCTTTCCTCTGGTGGATGAGCACATCATACAGACCATAATCTTATAGGCGCACAACGGTACTTGAACATCTGTCAACATGTGATTTTTTCCGTCTGTTGAGCGACTTGTTTGCAGTATTACGGTGTTATTTTGGGGTAATCTGTCTGAATGGTGATGGTGAATGGTGGCACACTCCAGCACACTTGGTTGAGTTGAACGAATGAAGGAGTGACTAGAGTGGACGCATTGGTGGTGGTTAGTGAGGTTCCACCGTCACTGTGGAGTGCTTTGAGTGTTGAGAAAAGCGTTATATAAATGTAACATGTTGTTTTTGTTGTTGGTTGAGTTGAATGTCTGAATGACTGGAGCGGGCCTAGTACACTTTAACCTGCAAATGCATGGATTATAATTACGGGGTGTTTAATGTAAATGTTGGACTGCTTGTGTTTTTATTTGAGCTTCCTGTGTTTACTACCAGAGTAATGTATGTATACTTTCTTTGCAATTTAACCCGTGTCCACAACATTGGCAGTGGCTGTATAAATGAATAGTCTTCTCCGCCCCTTTTAGTGCATTCTGTAGACATGTACAGAGCATTTGTTAGAAGATGCCTCTCTTCAGTAGCCTGGAAAAATCCAAATTCATTCACGAAGTGAATAGAGTCTGGTGACTCATGATTGGGATTTGTTTCTAACACTTGCATCGCGACGGGCACTAACTTTGAAATCATTGGGCCAGCCTTACCAATCACATTGATCAGAGATTCCTAGCGTTACTTATACTTCGCCTAAACTTTACAAACTGACAATAAACAGCATCGCTAGTTAGGAAAAATTGTAGGTCTACCTTTGCTGTAAATACATTTCTGCATGGTAATGTTTGCAGGTATTGCTGTTTATCACAATAACTTTTGGTTCCGTCTTCCCCTCTCGTCGCTGATTGGCCTGACATTTGTCTTGTCTGAGGGAAACGGTTATGAACTATGGTGTTTCAGACAAGATCTCCCTGACAGAAGCTCTGGTGGGCGTGGGCCAGGCTACCTCTTCAAAGCAGCAACAACTACACTTACATGGAAGTGGATGGGCTGTGCAAATACACTTACATGGATGTGGATGGGCTGAGCAACTACACTTACATGGATGTGGATGGGCTGAGCGGGGGTTGGTGAAGCAACAGGGGCATAGATCTTTTTACAAGTCCTACAACACCTCCTCACAAAGCAGCAGCAGCCCAGCAGCAACAGCAGTGTACCGATAAAGGAAACAACGTTGGACACCAGCAGGTTTTTATTTGAAGATTCTGAATGGAGGAATTGAGAAAGGGGGATAGAGAGAGAGAGAGAGTGGGTGAGAAAATCAAGAATAAATGTTAAAATGTTAAAATGTCCCAAGGGACTGGATGGATCCACTTGTGTCCTAGAAAAATATACTGTAACAAACTGCAATGTTTGTCTCAGAATGTTTTTTATTGGTTTAACACACCAAAACACACAAACTCTAATGCCGGGCCAGACCCGGCCCTTATGCCCCAGCACTAAACCTCTACTTCAGGCTGTTTCTAAAACACACACTATCCAACCCTGGTTCTGAACACTGTTACTAGCTGTAAACACACACAACTGATTTGATGCATTAACATTCCCAACATTGCATGGTTTCAACATCAGGAGTTCACAGTCCTAAAACAACTAGGCTCAGTTCATTACAATACGTTGAAAGAGGGAGCCGGAGATGGAGGCACATTCATTTGTAACAGCGTGTCCTAACTGCAAGCGAGCATTAGCATCAAAATCAGTTTGACTGTTCAGATCTAATGCGACAATGCTGTGCAGCATGATGCGGCGACATGTTTTGAGCCGAACTTTTATCCAACGCCCTGTTTCTATTTCTTTTCTGTCTCTCGCATTGTTTTGTTATCTTTTTTTAAAAAAGTATATATATATTTTAGGGGGCTTTTTATGCCTTTAATGACAGGACAGTGGAGAGTGACAGGAAGCGAATGGAAGAGAGAGCAGGGGTGGGATCCGGAAAGGACCACGGGGCGGGAATCGAACCCGGGTCACCGGCGTACGGTGCAGGTGCCCCAGCCAGTTGCGCCAGAGCTGGGGCCGTTGTTTTGTTATCTTGAGCAAGAAATATAGAATGGACATAGAATTTAATGGACACAGTGTGCCAGAGAGCACTGATTCTACGCCAGTGTTTCTCAAAGTGTGGTTCGGGGACCACTGGTGGTCTGCAAGCTATCCCAAGTGGTCCGCGAGCAGACGTGGTGAAATATAATGTAGATGAGTTGTTTGCAATATTGAACCAATGTTAATCCAAACTGGATTAACCCGCCCGGACTCGAACCCGCGAACAGCAGCACCTCGGATCGGGAGGCGAGCGCGCTAACAATTGAGCCAATAGCCCAGGCTACTGGCTCGCATGCCAGCACCACTCTTGAGGCGTCGGGGAGTGAGGTTTACCAACGTTCCACAAGCACAGCTAAGCTAGCTGGCATCCGTGGTCAGTGAGTTTTTTTTTTAATTGGTTAAGTGGTCCTTGGTCTGAAAAAGTTTAAGAAACACTGTTCTACATGACAGTCAGATGCTCACAATTCAGTTAGGATAAGCTGTTATGCACTGAGGTAGGCTACACTGAAGTCTGAAATAACTGTCACACTTATCAAGAAGATACAATAAAAAACAACTTACCACTGCTATCATAGACATTCATAACAACAGCACGGCTTTTGTTCTTGTCGCGGACTTCATATTGCCCCTTGTCACCTGACTTAAGGTCCGTAATAGTGAGGACCAGTTCACCAAACTCTGCATGCAGGTCTATCCGAGACCCAAAGATTCGGAATGCCTCTTCAGTCACCATGGCGTTCTGGAAAAGCACATGCTTATCCTTGGAGGAATCAATAAATGTAAGCACTGCCTCGGCTAAGGGAACAGGGAACTTTCTCTTGATGGACCCGTCGCTCAAATCGTATTGTCTCTTGAGTTCTGAGATGGAAAGATACTGTTAAGATAGCTCCAATTGTAAGAAAATCATGAAATTAAGCTCATTTAAAACATATTTGGGACAAAACGAAGGGAGTCTGTTGGAGCACTGCTTTCACTGCACATTCACAGGAGATTTGAATGTGTATCAGCATGCTGGTAAGAGTGCTTAAAAGGAGGTGTTTTATGGTGTACCTGTGACAGAGAGTATAGTGCTGGAGATCTCGACACCGTTCTCCTTCAGGAAAGTATAGCGACCTTCATCGGCGTAGGTGATCTTGACAGCCTCCCAGCAATCATGTGTCACCTCCCCCCTGGCTTCCGGTTTGTTATCTGCGTTGATCCGACTCCACAGAACCCTGCGGTCAGTCGATTTTGGAGTGGTGAACTCCAATATGGACACATTCTTTGGCACCTCCAGACTAAACTTCTCACCATAAGTTACTTCACTATGGACGGAGCAATCTGTGGGAGAGCAAAACAGGGATCAGGTAAAAGCTGAACTATGAAGCCCAAAACCTGGCTGTCTCCATTTTTTTAGATTCTTCAAAGAAATGTTGGCAAGATTTGTGCATGGCTTTGTTTATTGGCTGTGACAAACATCAATAAATTAGTGCTGGTAGCTGACAGCTCATAGTGAATGGAAAGAAGTTAGGAAAGCATGTTCTCACCCTTGAGAATGAGATTGATCGCTGCCAATTTCATATTAAACGCATGTGGAAAACTCCAATGGTACTCTCCCTCATGTTGTTTCATTACCTCAGGAATGTATATGTAGTCGCCTTTGAACTGATACGAGGGGAGTAAGATCTGGGGGAATAAAAACAACAGTAAGACATGCACTTTAAAGCCACCCTTAAACTAGAAAGTTGCTAGGTAGGTAATCGCCTACAGAGGGCAGCTTAGACAATGGCAGAAGTGCCGTTCGTCATGTTATGAGGTTATGTGCCATCACAATGATTTTGGAAACGGTATGTTAAGGACAAAAAATTGTTAAGGATGCCTTTAAGACTTTGCTATAGATTTATGTCTAAATGTATGCATTTGGCAGAAGCTTTTCTCTAAAGCTCTTTAGACTGTTTTTGTTATGAGTCTGTTATGAGAAATGACCTGGCAGGACTCAAAGCTGGGTCCTCATGGTCTTGTAAGGGGGCGATCAGATAGGATGCGTTTTTTGCAGTGCGGTGCGCCTTTTTTATGTTGTTTCGTATTGGCAGTAAGCGTTCACTTGCGCTTCAGCCTGGTTGGTGGTCACGGAACAGGATGCAGGAGTCAAGAAGGGAGATCCAAGGTCTAACAAGAGCCAAGGAGCAGGACCGGAGCACTCAATGCTTTAAGTGATTTTTATTTGTGCAAACTGACTAACGTTTCAACGCCCATGCGTCTTCTCTGCATGGGCGTTGAAACGTTAGTCAGTCTCAAGTCATGAGTCAAGTCAGTCTCAAGTCAAGTCTTTTATCCATGTTTGTAAAAAGCATGTTTGTCCAAGCAGGTCGCAAGTCCTCAAATTTGCGACTTAAGTCAGACTCGAGTCAAGTCATGTGACTCGAGTCCCCCACCTCTGGTGTGTGTGTGTGTGTGTGTGTGTGTGTGTGTGTATTGAATCATGGACTGCAGCTTTAAACTATCTGAACTATTGACTTATGGTTATGATTATTGAATTTAGCTGACATTTTTGTACGAAGACTTAAAGCTGCAGTTGGCAAGATTTTTTTGATCACATTCACTGAAACCGACACTATGCTCCGACAGAACAACATAAATCAGCCGTTTTTAGAAAAAAACCCGCACTTCTACCTCCACCTAGAGCCTGTTATTTGTTTCGCAAAAATTCACAGCTCCCGGTTCTTCTGGTCTAATCAGAGCAGAGCTGTGTGAGATCTGACTGTCAATCATAGTCTGGTGCAGTCTGGTGCACACTGACGAGCACAAACTCGATGAGAGGGTGCTCTGTGGTAGTGGGGGAGGGGCACGAGAGTTGTAAACATTCAAAATTTTGGCTAAGTCCCCTCAATCTGTCAGACTTGCTGCTTTAAGTGTCCAAAGACACTTATTTTAGACAAGGTCTTTTGAGTGGCTCCACTAATAGACCTATTAAGGAATAACACTAAGAATACACCAGTGTGTGTTAGTTGTGGCCATGTTTATTCACATGTTTGCAATGTCTACTTACATGAGTCCTGTTTGCCACCTGCTTTTCAGAGCTTCCAGGTACACTTGATTTAAAGAGCAAATCAGCAGAAGGTAACTTTTTTGCAATGGGGAAAGACTGGCCAGGGCATACATATTCAGTATTTCTGTACCCTATCGGAGAAAAAAAGAGAGAAAAGAGAGAGAGAGGGGGGGTATACCTTGGATTTACATTGGCATATTAATTTCACATTTTTATCCAGAGCAATTTATAATGAGGAGGAGCATTCAAGTTATACAGCCTAAATGGCCTGAAAAGGTTTAAACTAGCCTACCTTTTACTAAGCAAAACATCTGATGATAGTGCTGCAGAGCTTTACAGAACCCTGGATTCATGGCAAGATATTTTTTGGCATATATCCAAAAAATGTGCACTCATTTTACTAAATTGTATGCTCATTTTACTAAATCGTACACAAATTTAACTAAATTGTGTGCACGTTTTATTAAATAGTGTGCTCGCTTTACTAAATTGTGCGCACGTTTTACTAAATAGTGCGCTCATTCTAGAAAATTGTGCTCTCATTTTAATTGTTGTAAAATGAGTGTACAATTTAAGAAAATGTGCACACAATATAGTGAAATGTGTGCACAATTTAGTAAAATGTGTGCACGATTTACTAAATTGAGAGCACAATTTAGTAAAATGAGCGCACTATTTAGTAAAACGTGCACACGATTTACTACAATTTAATAAAATGAGCACACAATATACTAAATTGTGCACACTACATAGTAAAATGAGACCACAATTTAGTCAAATTAGTGCACAACTTACTAAAAGCGCACATTCTATCTTGCAATGACAGCTCCTGGTCTCCATAGGGAGAGTGTTGTTGTTATGTTATGCATTCGCCAGTAGGTGGCAAGAACGTGTTAATTATGCGAGACGTCTAAGAGGTTTGAAGACCGCTGTCACGTCATCCGCTTTGGTAGTTTGAAGAGGTCAGAAGGTTTGAGGTGAGAAGAATAATACGTGGACAATGAATGACATCTGTCACTGGTCTGCTGCGTCTTTAGGCTACTTGTTGTAGGCTGTAGTTATCATACTACATTAGGCTACAACGTAACAAGTGATCGCTATTTGATAAATGTCTCACTCTCATAGCCCAAGAAATGGAATATCTAGCCTCCTACTGCATTGCCTTCTTGGTCGTTTACTAAACCATTTACAAAGTGACTCACCTTGTCCTGCAGTCGCGGTGACATGCCCTGAAAACATGACATAAATAAAGCTGTCAATTGGCAACTAATAACAACAGACAATCAATAAGCGAATGTTGTTGGCTACATACTCTCCTCTCAACAGCAACTACTCACCCGTAAGTAAAAGCGTGAGAACAGAAAACAAATGCATAATCACTGGAGAAGCAACACTTTTTTATTTGCCAAGTAGTAACAAACCAAAACTCATTAGCTAAACTATGTTTTATGTATTTTTTTTCTGTGTGTAGATCGGTCGAACATGATAAGGCTGTTTCTGTAGCTTGATCTGCGTGAAGTCAGAAACAAAACGTTTCCAGTAGTATAAAACGTGAGTAAAAGTCCTCAAAGCTTTACTCTCAAAATGAGGTTACACAGGTACATTATACACAGTAGTGAGATGTCTGGTTTGTTTTACAACGAGCAAAGAGAAGGACTTTCGTTTTATGCCAATCCTGTTTTGATCGCTACCACAAAAATGGTGAAATAGGGTGTGGCTATTTGTATATTAAGCCCTACTTTTATTTTGACAGCATTAGTTTGATATTAGAGCCTTGTTGTCGGCATCTATGTAAACGTACGCTTTTAGTCCTGTCCTTGAGCCAGAGGGAGGGATGGTTGGTATTCTACCAGTAACTTTTGGCAAGGTGGAGTTAGAAAAATAAGTGAGAGCATTGTATTGTTGGTGTCTTTTTTGTTTTATCACCCTTTATGTCAATTATATGCTTATGCAGGGATATATTAGGCCAACAGGTGAATAGGCTAAACATTTTAACTACATGTCCCCACAAAACTTACACAGCTGATTATGCACATTAAATCAATATTTTTTGTATTGCAGGTTTTCTGAAATGTTACGTAGCTTATACACGTGTAAATGAGCCATTATCTACTGAAATATACAATCATTTGTATTCATGAGTTTCATCAGGACCCTTTACACAGATGTTAAGCATCATGCAGTCTGCATTCATAATCTAGGTGCTTGATTTTATACACCTGTGGAAAGTGACCTGATGAAACCCATGAATACATTTCAAGTGCAGAAAACGTAACACTGGATAAAGTCAAGTTCAAAATTCTTCTTTCAGTTTTTTTCCATTCTGGTTGCATATTAGAGTGAAATGTTATTCCTGAAATACATTATGTTTGAAAATGTCTACATTTCCTGAAAGTCCATAATGTTCCAGAACTTGTAACATACCTGTAGCTTATGTTACAAATCATATATGAACAACCTCCTCTTTAAACCCTCCAGCATAGGCCTATAGCACTGGAAAATGTAGTGTTTGTAAGTAGCCTATACAATTTAAGTGGAGATTTTCTCATGGCTGTTGGCAGTATTTATCAAAATGCACACCGTAATAACATTTCACTCTAATATGGTGTCCAAAATAAAATAAAAAAAGAATTTTGAACTTGACTTTCTGTACTTGAATGTAGGCGATATTGCATATTTCAGTAGATAATGGCTCATCTACTTACTTATAACATTTAAGAAAACTTGAAAATTATTGACTTAAATAGCCTAATCAGCTGTGCAAGTTTTTTTTATTGGATATCTATTAGCCTACTTAAGTTTTTAGCCTATATATAGCCTAATTGATATAAACAGGGTGATAAATCACAAAAAGCTATCACTTATTTTGTAATTCTAAGGTGGTATATTATCAAAAATCAGTATGAGACTTCTTCCCCTCGAATGGTAAGTATACAAAGCAACAGCGCCCTCTACAGTAACAAAATTCACTCGGTGTACAGCCTGTATTTTCTGAAAGCTATAATATCTGGAATATATTTCTGCATGTAGCAAATTAAACTTTGTAGCGTTGTGATTTTACAGCCTCTTAAGTACAACTCAATGAAAAAGTGACTTTTTCAGTCATGCCACACGTTTGTGTGATATATTACAACCTGGCACAGTTATGACCATGAACGCCACATTTGATGAATTAAGACATGCACATACATGCCCCACCTTCCTCCATACCTTGTTGCACCATGACCTGTACAGTCAGTACTACACACTGTAGTAC
Source organism: Alosa pseudoharengus (assembly GCF_046254945.1). Lineage (NCBI taxonomy): Eukaryota > Metazoa > Chordata > Actinopteri > Clupeiformes > Clupeidae > Alosa > Alosa pseudoharengus. The sequence continues at coordinate 13,560,217 of NW_027468657.1, forward strand.
TGAATGTAGGCTATGTGTACCAAGTATACACCTGACACATTTTGGCCTATGTCATTAATTCAGTAGCCTAAACTGTATATTTTCAAAATGCTTATACACAGCTTGAGGCATGTCCCACCCACCTCCATACTTTGTTTGCAAAATGCATGCGTTAAATCAATCAAGTGAACGGTTAACATTTGCCTGTTCAGGGAAATCCAGTGGTAGGCTATTCTTGACTTCTGTAAGCAAACTAACACCGAAAAAAAACGTATCCTACTCTATTTAGTTTACGTGTTCTATATAGATTAGGCCTACTATGTAACTTAATACTGATTTCATACTTCCATATGGTGACTAATGATAACGTCTACATCCACAGTCTATCAGAGAAATTCTTCACTCTTTTCGGGTGGAACTAATATTTTAAGAGTCTGTGTCACCCGGTAGGTGTCCTTATATTGTCCACTGCGTTTTAGGGGCGGGTTCGTTGGTCACATAACTACAAACATGGCAGCTTCACATACTGCTGTTCCCCAAGATCAAGCTCCAAAAGCAGCACCCCAAGGACCGATTCAGTTTGATATTTCTAAACCTCCAGCCATTGAAGGCTTTAGTCCTTTGCCACGACACAGAGAAGAGGGATTCCAGGAGAAATTTATTAGGAAGACCAAGGAAAACCCCTTCGTCCCTATTGGTGAGTTACATAAAGCTAACACAGCTAGCATTCGCTAACAACTGCATTACAAAACAGCATTACTATACTATTATAGCTTAATGCAATATTTCTTTCAGTTATAACTTAACATCCAAAATGGTATAAGAGAGGTTTACAAGGCAGTTATTGGCAGCTAGCATCTCTCAAACACGATAACGTTACAGCCGAAGTGCAAGTGACTGGGAAAGTACGTTACTTTTCATAACTATCACTCTGTTGTGAGATATTTGCCATCAATGGCAAACTGTTAAGCCTATAGCCAAAATAACTGTGGACAGTGTACTTAAATAGCTTTCTTGTTGCCTTGACAGTGTAAAGCATAGGTCAACATCAAACCATGGTCAACGATGTCCCTCTTCTGACATGGCGTTCTTTTAACGCTAAGCAAAAGGAGACTTTTGCAGAACGGTCATGATCAATCGGTATTTGTTAATCAACCTTTGGCAAAGTTAAATGCATCTATCGTTGATCTATCAAATCAACGGTTACTGTAATACCACGCCTTTCAATGTCAAGTCAAAGATCATATGCCATTAGGCAAGCGTCAATATGAATTGAATATCTAGCAGTTAATCTGCTGTCTGTGGTAAAGGCTAACGTTACCTCAGGAGACAGTTCTTAAGGTCTGATTAAAATATATCACTAGCTTTAACAATAAAAGAAAAAAGTTACTTGTTATATACAATCTATCAAGATTCACAGAAAGCACAAGGAATTGTATATTTTATCTGTGCCCTCTGAACAACATCAATTTTGTTTTTTAAATCTTTCACACAAACTCGCGTCACAGACCTACGTCACACACCACTTGGAGGTGCAAACCAAAGATTCTATCTTTGGTGCAAACAATCGGAGCTTTGGTTGATTTGACCATTAGTTCTAGGTAACTTCGAAACAGGCATTTTACTTTGGATAGACAATAGCAATACATCATAGAGTGATTAACGTAAAAAAATCTAGTCTGGAGTAACTCAACATTTGACACATTTAAACATATAGGAGGTGTCAAATTTTGAGTTACTCCAGACTAGATTTTTGTGTTCTAAAAACGTAAAATAGTCCGCTATACTTACCAAATTCATAGCCAAGGAGCCAGAAGTGAAGACGCATGGATGGCTTTAAAAGCTGTGCTTTCATTATACAACTAAACGACAAAATACATTTGTAACCCTTGAGCCAGATGTCAAAGCCTATGTGATCTCAATGGAGATGCAGCGTTTGTTTGCACCTCCAAAAGCATGGCGTACCTGGGGCCTGTACTACGAAGGGAGCTTAACCTACCCAGATGTAACCCAGGGTTACTTTGTTAAACCGGGGTTGACAAAACCTGGTTATCTTTAGTGACATGTCTCGGGAGAAATTGTTAGTGGAGGGGTGGTACTTATAAAGGGTGTGGTTAACGGAAACCTCGGGTTAACCAAGAACATAACCTGGTCGGAGCAGGTTTGAGATGCAGCGTAAATTGCCATGGCAGCATACCTCGGTTAAAACCTATCCACCTTTCGTAGTACGGGTTAATCGGGAAGTTACGCCACACGTGATCAAGTTACTCTCGAAGTTACCCAGATAAGCCAGAAACCCCGCTTCGTAGTACAGGCCCCTGGTTACCTCCCCAAAACGCCCACAAATAGTCCGCATGTTTGTGTGTGGAACTGGGCCTCACCAATACAGGTCAAATGAATGGAATGTTATAATATCAAACTCTTTGAATATGCACTGAGTAGACTGTCCATTTCTTTGGACCAAATGTGACTGGTCAACAATATTAAAATATGGAAAAAAAAACATTTGTCAATCAGTTGCAACCCCTATTGATTTCTCTTCCCACAGGCTGCCTAGGAACAGCTGGTGCGCTTATATATGGTCTGCGCGCATTCAAAATGGGCAAGACCCGGCAGTCCCAACTGTCTATGAGGGCGCGTATCTTTGCCCAAGGATTCACAGTGGTTGCAATTATTGTTGGAGTTGCAACTACAGCATTGAAGCCAAGACAATGAGCGGACACCCCAGTAGTTGTTTTCCTAAACCAGGACCATTGGATGAACTGGATTGGGAAGCAAAATCATGTTTTATTTTTTCCTCGGTCATACATCTAACTGCCTTAAAGGCCATTTATGGCAATTGTGTTAAGTCTGCCACAACGCGGCAGGTGGCACAGTTGGTATATACTATGTATTTAACAGCTTTTAGTGGGGTTTCATACCAGAGTGCAATAATTAAAGCATTGGCAAGGTGCTTGCCAGTCTGATATAGTCTAGCTGTCTGATTTCAATTGGAAAGTGATTGTCATTCTGTATTGTCATCAGTGTTTTGAATGTACAGTGTACAACAGGGTAGAAGGGAAGGGGATCCCTCCAAAAACGTCACTGTCCTTTTTATGTCAAGTCTTAACCAGCGTTGTCAGATTACTTTGAAATGTTATCCATTACTGACTACAGATTACATGTCAATTTTTGTAATCAGTAACTTAATCAATTGGATTACCCAGAACATCTAACGTAATCTGATTACTTTAGGATTACTTTTTACACAACTTGCACACAACATACCCATTCTTATTTTCCACTGTCTTGTCAAAGTTGTGGCGATATTGCCAAGTACTAAACACATTCTTCCCGACTGGAATGGGTCCATCCTACTGGAATGGGTCTATCGGTCGATGTCTCCTCCATCTTAGGTTTTGATTTGAACCTTTTTCTTGTCAAGAAACTACACAGGCAATTGGATGATAATGACAAATAGGCTGCTTGTCAGATTAAAACATTAGCTGGGCTATAATTTCTTCGTAATCTGGGCTGATTATGGTTACTTGATATTTGTAATCCAGATGACATGTAATCCATTACTCTTAACTTTAAACATTCATACTATTAAGTATTATATTTTAGCATTATATAAGCTATATGAGCATTATAACTAGTAGGCCTAAGTACTTAACCACCGTGGCTCACAGGATGATTGTCCATATGCATACTGTATTACATTTTCCCATGTTCCCTTGTTTTTGTGTAGTAGTTTAGCCAGTGCTAAGCATCTTATTCACAACAATCAGTTATGGGGCTGTGTTGCAAAAAAATATTAGTTAGAAATGTATGAGAAATTACAAACCACTAATTACCTTGACCAATGTTTTATTGAACTGAAGAAGAAATCAAGTTTTGTAACATTCTTTCAACTGCATCTGAATGCAAACCTTACATGGGAAAAACAATGCACATTATGTGGTTCTATCCCGATATAAAACAACCAGGAAGAACAGTAGCCAATATAACAGAATTATGGATGTGATAAAGGCCTCATTTAGACATTCCCTGTGGTGCTGTCATGCAAGTTTATGCAAGTCTTTGGCAGTCAATGAACAGAAAAAAAACTTGTGCAAACCACATTTTGTTAGAGTATCTGACTCAAGTGAAGTTCCAGAAGGCCTCAGTATAGTGACCTGGTATATGATCAGTGCTACTGTTGACATGGAGTGACCCTATGCTGTATTAAATGTAAAGGCTTCTTCATAACCTACTGTGGAACCCTCACACTACAAACATACAGGTCGTATCTCACCTTTTAAAAAAATGAACAGTGAAACAACATGACCTATACAATGCAACAGGTGTATAGTTGACCTGATAATGATTAAAAGTAAAAATGTTTAAGGATTGCCTTTGTGGATGCTGCATGTTAAGCTTATACCTTCGATCTGTACCTAATGAGTCTACAGATGATTAATACCAGCAATGCTAGTGGGAAAATGGCAAATCTTCCATAACAAGCGCATGAAAATTATTGTCTAAGACCTATGTAAAATAGACTTAGGATTGATTATATATATTGTGAGTATGCCTCAGGTAAGAACTTCAAGGCAACTACATGATTACAAACAGGCATACCTTCAGATGGGGGGGAAAGGCATCTTCTTCATAAGGCAGAGAGGTTGTAGTACAATATTAGCAGAGTGGATGTTTAAAAAATAACAATGTGCTTGTAAAAAATAAATTGTAATTACCATTCCCACCGAGTCTCAAAATAAAGTGCAACAAAGCAGAGACAAAGGACACGTCTAAAACGAACCAAAAAAAAAAAAGCTCTAGGCTTTGCGCACCAAGGGTGTCTGTTTCAGGGATATAAGGACGGAGCGCATGCGGGACACGTCCTTGGATTGCTTGTTGGTTTTGGGGTTGAAGTCGCAGAGTCGCGCCACCTTCTCCCACTCTGAGCCCGGGCTGTCTTCACCACACTCCTTCAGGAAGGCATCTTCAGAAGATCTGGAGAGAGGCAGAGGTTCTTTCAGATGAGGGTGGTTAAGGTGATCAGTTCACACACACACACACAGCCACAGATAAGCCATGCCCATGACTGTTGAGGGTGATTTGATGCAATTTGGCTCATTTACAGCATTGGAGTGGGTTTTAATTAGGGCAAATTGCTGATAATTTGCTATAGAATTCCCATACCAGAAAATGCATAATTAGATAATGTTCAAATATCTGAATCATACACACATGTCAAGCAATACCAGGCCCATAAATTAACTTTCCATGGTACGCTAAAATACATATTTGAAGCCTTAAATGCATAATTTCAGCGACAGGGGGGGGTGTGATTGCATGTGTGAAAAATAGCATATCAACATGCATATTCATGAGAAGGAGAAGCAGAAACACTACACTGGGGATGAGATTTCCTAGACATACACAAAGCCTATCACATCACAGTTGGGTTGGTTGTAGAAAGCCTTATCAGTGATCCTTGTACGCAGGTAGCCATGAAAGCAGTGAAGGAAGAGAGGGACAGAGGGGAAAGTCATTATTTCCACACCAGCAAAGCACAATCCATTACAGCATTTAGGCACAAAGACGCTAACTATGACAGCACAGAGAAGACTGAGTATAAGACGTGTGACAGAGTTTCAACTGAGGACTGAGGTTTTTTGGGAGCGTATGTAGAATATTCTATATATCTTGTAAACGGATTTCTAACAGGAGGCGTGATACCGGCACGGGTGTAAAGACGCTTCAAGATTTCACTCATTGTGTTCCCCTTCACTGAGCTCAATGGGTTTATTTGAAGAGAGCATGCATACTGATAAATGAATCAAGTCCCTTGTATTTGGGCAAAACTCATTTGATAAATACAATTAGGTGTGAGAAAAGTCACTTCAGACGGCTGTTAAGGCTGGTGGAATCTAGTGCATAGTGAACACAATGTGTTTACTGTTTTATAGCAGACAACAAATGAAGTGAAATGCAGTGCACTGTGGGTCATCTTAGATTGCACTTACTGTGTGTGTTATGCCATATTAATGAATGTTAAAAATGATAAAACATCAGAAAATTACAACCATATTTTAGGTGTTAATGAGGCAGATAGTTATTCTCGTGTGAGAATGTGTTATTGATTATTGTTTTATATTGGTGCTTAATTCAGTCTTCTCTGGGAGCATGAAAAATGGCAAAATCCCAATCCATAATGCAAAATGGTACCGTTCTACACTTGGACAAAGTCTGTAGGAAAGTATGAAAGAAGGCTGATATTAGTATTTCAAAGTAATACCTAAAACAGCAACGTTTACAGACTTATAAAATAGGCAATGTCAAGGAAGATGACCCATCAAAAGTGTAAATAAGTTTCAAGGACTATTTTATAGGTCACAGAATTAAAGGCATAGTCCTTTATGCTTGGGGGAGAAACCGATGCTGGTACAGCCCTCCCATCTGTACCCATCTAGCATGGTTAGAGCGTGAGGCGCTGTTGCTGATTGGCTGGAGTAGTGTGAGGCTCTGTTGCTGATTGGCTGGAATAGTGTCAAGGAGTCACTCTCTTGTTTCTCATTACAGAGCCAAGACTGCACAACAACAGTATTTTTGAGCACACAACCTGACTGCTACAGGAATACGAGGAAATGTAGCAGCTTCTCGTTAAAAAAAAAAAGGGCAATGTAGGGATGCACGGATTGTGAACAATTTGGCTGATAATCAATGGCGATATCGATTTTTTTTATCCTTAAGTAGAGTGGAAACAAAAATATTCATTAAAAAATAAACATTTTCAAGTCTTTCAGGTGGTCATAACACATTTACTGCAGAATTGATGCAACATAAACATCAGCCACTGTCATCGATAAATTCAATAGCTGATAATGTTGGCCGATAGATCAGTGCATCCTACTTGGTACCAAAACCAATATGCATGGTGAACGTTGCAACAATTTCTTCAAACTTCCCAAAAAGTTGTGCAAAAAGTCAGGCTCTCTGTACCTGTTGTTGGCCTTGTTCTTCTCCAGCTGCTCACTTTGATGGTGATGCCAGTCTTCAAGCTCCTTCCTGGCCTTCTCTTTCCATTCAGCCTCTGCAGCTTTGGAGGCAGCATCTGAACACAATCGAATAAATAAGCAAGATCAGACGTGGAGATGATCAAATCAGGCCAAGGCAGCAAAACTGTGTAGATGACAGATACAAGGGATCAGGTGAGATCATGAGATCGTCAGTGAGATAATAAAGCAGGTTTTGTAAAATAGCAATGACAGACACCCACCAAACTCCTACTGAACTTTTATTAAGTTTTTCTTCTTAACTTGAACTTAATATGTTCATGCAGTATAAGGCTGGAAGTGGGAAGATCACCTAAATCTTCCAGTCGAGCTTTCTGTTCCTCCCTCCACTTGCGCAAACTTTCAGGTTCTTGCCGCAGCTGGTCAACCTGGGCGATGGCAGCATAGCTGTCTGATGTCCCATTTGAATCCTTGAGATTGTCAGAGGGCAAGTATCCCATTCAATATTACAGGCCAACATGTCACATTAACAAAAACACAGACAATTCCTTTTAAAATATTATGCAAACAAATGACAAGTTTTAGGACAAGATCATCACATTGATCATCAGAACATCATCAATGTTATTCTCACCTGAAACATGTCTCCGTTTACTGCAGCTGGTGAGTCACCAAAGGCATCTATTTAAGAAATAAAACGGTAAACTGTCACTGTGTTGTACTGGTCAAGACAGAGATATGACTGGCCGAGTTCACTAACCCCTCCCGTAGTAAAACGTGAAGAATCATAGGAATTTTGCAGAACCAGTTTTCCAAAAATTACTTGGTTAGTCAACATGTCATATTCTGTGACATCAACAGGGTTGTTTTCCAAACTAACTCTGAAAGATCAAAGGCGGCAAACATCAAGCCCCTTACTGTAGTGGTGTGGCACCAAACATCAAACCCCTTAGTGTAGTGGTGATGGGATGAGGCGGTCTACCAAAAAGGGCAGTGCTGCCAGCTAGCTACTTGGCGGTAGGCTACACTCATTGACAGGAACCGGTTGCACCTGCCTTTTGTGTGGTGTGGTTTGTTAATGTACTGACGTAATCACTTGAGTTATACTAGCTAAATAATCAAGCCAAACCAAAAAATATTGCATGGAGATATATTGACAAGGATATATCACGTCCGCTTGGGCTATATCGTACCAAGTCAAGTTAGCAAGGCACAATACCTTCCTAACAAATGCTACGTTATGTGCGGTTCCAGGAAGCCAAGCAACCTGACCATCATACCGTTAGCAACATAGCGTTAGCACAAAGTAAGACAACCTTTAAAAGTATCGGGAAAGTTTCCACTAACAGTGAATGGTCACTTTTCGTGTTGTAACCCTCGTTGTATAGACTAACGTTACACAAGAGTAAAGATACTTTTTACACAATTTCTAAGTTAGCGACCAGGGTAGCTAGCAAATGAGCTAACCTTATCGCTAGCTACAACCTAGACTACCCAGTAGCTGCTACCCACCATACTCATCATGTACTTCAGGGGCAGAATGTTCCTCTTGCTGCGGTTGTTCTTCGGCCTCTTCCAACTCTCCAAATCCTTCGCCGAACCCATCACCACCGAACCCCTCACCGTCATTCTCAATCACAGCAATTTCACTTTCCTGTTGAGCCAGAAACGCTGCAGCAGGATCTTCTTCAACGGGATGAACACCGTTGTCATGAGATGAGAACCCAAAGTCGTCAGCCATTTTTAGATGTTCAGGCTAGCTACTGTAACGTGTACGTGGAAATCAAAACCCAGCTGTTGCAACTTTCAGTTCCGCAATTGAATAGGTGTTGGTCCAGCAGCTGCTGCGCTGACTCACCATTAAAAATGAAATCATCCAGATCAAAATAAATAATAATAATAATAATTTTAAAAAATCCTTTACAAGCCAAACAAACGCTTGCTTAAGTAGTACTTTGGTCACAGAACAGCTGAATACTAAAACTTCATAATCAAACCACTAAAATAGTGAACCCATTGTAATTTCTATGACTAGGCTTATGTCTCCATCTACTGGCGAATTTCGAAGTTGGCTGTGCAATTTATTAAAAAGCGAAGATATCCAATTCCACTAGTAGGCCTAGTGTCTAAACAAATGTCAATCTGTTAACAAAATTAGGACATTTACTATCTGAGACAATGTATAATAATAATAATAATAATAATAATAATAATAATAATAATAATAAAGAAAGCTATATATTAGTCATAGATTACTGCCTTGCTCACATACCCTTGTATGTGCACATACCCATGTATTTTGCCATTTTAAGTGTATGTAAACATGATTGGTTTACTGTTGATGATTTGAGAGTTATTGTCAAATTTCTCTTTTCAGTAAATTAAGGCACTGGTGACGTGGGCAGAAGTTGCCAGACTGGCATGACTTGATTATGGGGTAAAATAATGCTCCTATCCATAACATCTGATTATGTCCACATAAAGGCCTTTACTCTTTTCTTAATATATTAGGTCCCTTTTAAATCTTTTGTCAGTGACTGCTTGTTTGTTATTATTTCTATGTTAGCCTATATACAGCTGTAGACATCTTGCCTACATGGAGTTTGCTGTGGAGAAGATTAAGAAACACCTTTGAGAATGCTGATCCTTTCCCAAACCTAAACCAGGAGTAGCCTAGGCTAGGCTATAGCGGAAAGAGTCCAACATATCTGAGGCTTTAACACAAGCCAGTCAATTTATTTGTGATGTTGAATGGTTGCATTATATGATGAAGACTTCTTCAAATCGCACAGAAGAAATCTGCTCGGAATTCCGGTTACACGTGACTCTGACGTCTAAACCGAGCCATACTAAATGGAAATCCGAGCAAGCTCCACCGTTGCTGTTAACAGAGGGGTGGCTAGTGCCCTGACGTGCGTCTCAAGGAAGTCTGAAGTTACAGTGTGGCTTGTTAATTGATTCTTTGTAACCGGGATAAAGCTACCAGGAATGAGTGAGGTAGGAAAACAGACTTTTTTGCACATTCATCGATCGAAACAAACGCTTTCTGTGGTAGTTTTAAAAGTGTAATTTCTCAATGAAACGTCATTGCCCAAGTACTCTTTAAACTATGCTCCTTACCGTTAGAGTTTGTTATCTTATTCTTTCAGTCGTAGGCCTATGAAGTTTACTGGTTTTCAATCGCATAAGCGTAGCCAAGGTTTAGCGTCTTGAGTAGGCTAGTAGGCTACCATTCTATTCTCTTGATTTTGCCTTCGTGAAAAGTCATTCCTTGAACTCCAGTGAGCCGAGTTGAGACGGCCGCCTGGAAGTAGGCTAGTCTATCCTGCGGTCCGGCATCTGGAGCGAAGGCATGCCGTTCCGGGGTCCAGTTCATATGCAGCTTCTGGTCGTGACTGTGGCAGACAGATTGAATGCAAGGATCGCTTAGAGTTATCAGATTTGCTCTAAGTGTTATTTTTTTGTCATAAAATATGTAGTTTAAACCCAAGAAGAACATTTTGGCTATTATTAGTTGGTCCACCCATCTTTCAGAATTCTCAGGTGAAGACCACCCCCCCACACACACACCGACAGACTAAAGCATTCCATTAAAGTTGTAACTCCAAACATAACTGAAGGCTTTCACCTTCATTCGATTAGTTCAGTATTTAAGTGGTGGACCAATGCACAGTCATTTTTACGCAAAGCTTATAGTCTAGGCCGGGTATTGGCTACTGAAATATTAATGCTCTGCATGTAAACAGTTAATAATGCATTGCAACTTTGTGAAAAGTATTATTACAATACTGGATGTATGTCCCACGAAAGCACATAGCCTATGCCCACAATTAGCTGAAGCTTACATTTAGTACAGGATGATCATTATTGACTCGCATCCATCTGAACCTTGCCATTCTCCCATTTCCTTAGTAAGGTGCTAATATCAGGTAACAGTGTCCCCTGTATTAACATGGCGGCACTGTGCAAGTGGAGGTTATTATGAATTCAGAGTTCAACTTGTTCTCTTGAGGACAAAGTATGTTGGCTGATGCACTCTCGGTTGTGGGCTTGTATAGTAAAAGAGTTTCTGAGTCCCCCTAATTCCCTTTTAAACAGAGTAGTCAGAGAAGACATGGGGGCTGGCACAGGGACACTGGTTCTTACGAAGGGAGAGTCTGACTGCCAGTGTCTGTTTTTATGACAGTGAAAATCTCTAGCTACATATCATAATCCCAACAGACCTATTTTAGTTTTCTTGGCTAAATGAAAGAAATGCACATTGGTCTCTGCCTCGAAAATGTTGACTCTCTCATTTGCTTAATGTTGTTGACTCTCTTTTCCTCTCTCATTTGTATAATTTATTTCCCTAGTTGTGAGAAATTGTTGGTTTTGAGGCAGTAGTTGGAGCTAGAGAGAGGCTCTGGAGTAGGCACTTCTCTCTCATTCTCTCTAGTTCTTGTTCTCTCTCTCTCTCTCTCTAGCTCCTTTGCTCCCCCTCTCTGACTCATGTGGGTGTTGGGCTGAAATAGTTTGGTGTAGTTTTACATTCCTTATATAGCCTGTGGAGTGCAGAGAGACGTTCAGCGCACCCGTGTCACAGGGAGGGGTAGGGGATGGGTGTGGGTTGTGGAGTGTGTGTGTGTGTGTGTGTGTGTGTGTGTGTGTGTGTGTGTGTGTGGATGAGGGGGTGGAGGGGGTTGAGCAGAATTTTGGCAGGAGTGAGAAAGTCAGAATCCCTCACCACACTAGCTTTCCACTTGGGTGTATAGTGAGGTTTGGGTTACAAGCTTGGCCCGTGGGACAAGGTAGGATACGTTTGCTTCTCCTCTCACTGCCACCACAGGTGTTGCTATTAACTTTGCTCGGGATATTCAGTGATCAGTGAGAGCTGCATCTTAGTTTAACGTTCTGAATCCGTGCCTGTAAGTTGGACAGTGTGTGCCATGTGTAATGGTCTGAGGTCTCGGGTTGTCCTTGGGTCTTTATAAATGGCACTTGTTCCCCTGGCTGGCTTGCCACCATGTAGGAATTGTAATACAGTACATGAGCAGAAAGGTGAAAAGGGAGGCACACATGCAGTCATTACCAGCATAATGTCGAATGTGGAGATCTTTTTCAGATTTTTTCATATTATTTATTATCAGATATTTTTGATATGAGCTAAAAAAAGATTAAGTGTTTCTTATAAACACCTGTTGTGCTCTACTTACTATTCCTTTGTGTTTTATTTAGACATTTTTACGTTCTGTTATACTGTAGGATAGCAGAGACTTGTAAGTACCACTGCGTAACAGCAACGTTTTATTTTAACGGTTGTCAAATTATCTTAATAGTTTACCGTAATGATTTAGTCACAAAGAAGAACTTGTCAGGTTGTCAGTAATCCTGTTTTTGTAGTAAAACACCCCCTATGACATCCTGAGAACTGGTATTTTCAATGCTGAATGTTTCAGTGACAGGTTACCTTGGCTTCAAACAGTTACACGCCGAATGCAGGCATCACAAAGGTTGAGAAGAGACGGGCATTGTTCGCATGTCAGTTTCGCAGACCAAACTTGATTTCTCTTTAGAATGACCTGAGTCAGGCCTGTACTATTGAAATATTCTGCCTTAATTCCATACATCATGTTGCCTTTAAGAATCACTCTATTTACTGCTTGTCAACCTTGACATAAATGCTGATATATATTGCTTATATTTTGCCCTGAGAGGTAGTGAAACCCTTACTCTGTTATTTACGTATAATTTTTATTGTGCTGTTGCAGAATCCAAATGGACCAATTGTGTGTGTGTGTGTGATTTGTGTAGTTTGGATTTCTGAGGAGGAACTGTTTAGGTTGGAGAGGACCATCAGTATGTGATATTACAAAGATGCAATATGTCTCTGTACTAGACAGGCTGAGTGGTCCTTGAAATGAGAAAAGCAATGAAATGCTTCTTAACAGCACTGTTCTGTCTCCTTCTCTCCTCTCCCTATCTCCCTTCCTCTCCCCTCCCCTTTTGTTCTATCCTGTGCAGGACATGAGCATGTATTGTGTCACCCTCAATGGACCGGCTCCCTGGGGATTCAGACTCCAAGGGGGCAAGGACTTCAACATGCCCCTAACTGTGTCAAGGGTAAGACAAATGGATGGACATTTGTGAATGTTTGTGTGTGTGTGTGTGTATGTGTGTGTGGACGCGCAAGAGAAAGTTAGAGAAAGTGAGAGAATGTACATGCGTGTTAACACATGTGTAAAGGCTTAGAGATACAGTGCCTTGGTGCAAAGTTTACATCTTATCATCTATTTGTGTATACATGTGTCTGTTTGTGTGTGGGGGGTGAGGGTGGGGCTGGGGGTGGAGGACTCATGTTGGTGTCCAGGGGATGGATATAGACTGAGATGCAGGACATACGTATATCACTTGGGCAGCTATGCAAGCTGAGCAGGACAGGAGTCGCTCTTGAGAGGGCTGCGTAGATTGGTGGCGGGGAGGGATGGTGGTCAGCTTTCATTAATAAGCTCGCTCCAAGAATAAAACAAATCCCTATCACTGCAGAGTTTAATTGAGCAACGAGGATTTTTAAAGATTTAACAAGAGCTCCCTGTGGAGTCGAACGAGAGACGAGACCCTTCAAAGCCCAAAGCCTCTAAAGACATCATAATCAGGTTAACAAGATCCATATGCTCACATTTACAACAGTTGGTTTCAACACTCGGCATTCCTTTTGCAGCATGTCACTGCTCTGTATCAAAACTTATAGCCCGAGTCTCTCCCAAGCTCCTGTTCGCTCGTCTCCTCACAAGGACATGTTGTGGTTTCTTTTGGCTCTGCGAGACTTCTTGCTCACTCGACCTCCTCGTTTTGGTCATTAGATGGTTGCGAAATGGATGCCTTGATACTCGTTATTGAGCAGAATGGTTCACAGGATTAAATTTCCAGGCCTTATATGTGCCGCTTTGCTTTTTTGTATACACTCCCAGGCTCGACTCTGGCAGTCGGGGAGCATTCTGTGCTGGCATTCCCTTGAACACCTAACCTTTCACTGCGGGGGTGCTAGCAAGTTTTAACAAGACAAATGGATATTTGTTTTGTCGATGTTATTTGCCTGGGTCCTAGCATGTCTCCCAGGAAGCATGCTTTGTCACTCCACATTTCAGTAATGGCCTAACAGGTAGAGCCAGGTCAACCCAGGTCATTTTACAGCGATTGATATCACCTACGAAAATCCTTGTGATGTCAAAAATGACTTCAGCCTCACCCTCTATGAAACATTCTGACACTATAAACAGTTTCAACTGTACTAGGTGGTGCCTGCAGGAGAGCTTTGCTCGGCCTTAGGTGGTTATAGTCGACAGAAGAGAGACATTTTAATCAGACAGCTATGCGATGAAATGCGCTCACCTGTAAGTCTGACCTTATGTGTGCTTGACGAGTCATCTGAAAGAGTCTTGATTCAACACCTGTGTTATGTACAAACATAGACTTGTCAGCGCAGGCTTTATCCGTGACCTCATTTTGTTGTCCACAGAGTCTTAAGCAACGAACATTGGCTGACTTGGATGAAAGTTGTAAAAAACAAGACAGAACATGTAGTCTTATCTGTGACATACATGTGAAACCACTCCAATAGCAAGGTTATAAAAAAAACTGAAAAGAATTCTCCTGCTAAAAGTCATTAGAAAAGAAATGTTCAGTAATACTATATACCCTATCTAAGTTTGTTCACCTACATTGAAGGAGGTGAGATCACACGTGATGTCTAATGTTCTTTCGTTTTAGAACCGGAGTGGGAAACTGTACAGTGTCCTGGACATTCCCATGTGCTCTGGTCTGTTTTCTCTTGGACTATATAACCTGAGGCACATTTTTGTACCATTACAAAGGAACATCCTTAATACAAAAAGTAATGTCTGTTATGCAGCTCTGATATAGCAGGGTTTTGCCCTGAATCTTTAGAGCTGTGTTTTTATTAACAGGACTAGCCAGCTTCGATTTCATTGCAATTGATTGGAATTTCATAGGCGAAATGTGGTTACTTTCTTAAAGACTTCTTTAAAAATATCATGTTATAAAAAGCCATTTGCACAGGCCCTCAAAAGGAGTGCAGATATCAGGCAGGTGTTAAGTGCACCTTAGGGAGATGACGTCTGTGCCAGACCATATTCACGGTGCAGTTCCCGTGGAAACGTGGTGATTAGTCAGCTGCATGTGAGGATGTGATTCACGCAGTATGACTGCTGGTAACACCCTCTTGATGTAGCCTTTCACCTCCATACCAGGAGCACGGTCAGACAATGATGTCATTAATTATCAGGTTTCCCGCAGACGTCCGAGAAGGCTGAGATGAACTCATCCCTTTCCTCTGTCTGTCTGTCTGTATGTCTGTCTGTCTGTCTGTCTGTCTGTCACCTTCCTGGAAGACACAAAATACAGTGCAGAGAAGGGGAGGAAGAGCAGTGAACCGCAAAGTTTATGTGAATACATTTGTGAAGACTGGGGACGATTGATGTGATTTATGATTTGAATGATGGCTCTCTTGTTGCCTTGATCCACCGGCTCCCAATAAAGCTGGCTAATAGCAGCAGCACTTGCTGTAAATAATCCATTGGGTTGTAAAAAAAGCCCTGCGGTCATCTGGTGTTGATAATGAAAGGTGTGCAAATGGCTTAAAGTGTCGGCCAGCGCATTTATCCTCAGACTTTCCCTGTGTGCTTCCTCAACTTCCTGTTTGGGCCACAGAATTCCGTGTTCCCTCAGCATTCCTGGGATTTTTGACACTGTGGCCCCACTTCTGACTACAGAAAAAGCTCCCTTTGTCTGGCCTGCCATATCTTCCAGCATGTTCGCCACCCATCATTTCTCCCAGCAGATGTCGACCGACCGTCTCGCCTCTCAAAGGAATACTTTCCCCAGTGAAAACAGCCGCAAATGATGACCCCGCTTGAGTTCACGGAACCAGACGCCACAATCTCAAAGAGCCGTAAAAGCTGCCCTTTATGATTAAAACGTGAGGGCAAAGTCGCTTTGGCAAATGTTTTCTGTTTTTTTGTGTGTGTGTCTACTGATGGAAATACATCTGTTTTCTGTTCATGCGAGCATGCCATAGACGTTAGAATCCAACACACAATGAGGGAATTACATATGATGTCATCTCTTGAGGTGCAGGCCTTTTATTTGCAGCGGTCCCGTGCTTCAGATAATTTTCTATCTGCTTGTGATCTGCGGTTTCCAAATCTCTTGTTTGTCTGAAGCCGAGATTAAGACCAGCACCCTGTGGGCATCCTGTAGGCACTGCCCTATTACCACACTGTTAGGCCCGCGTGAGCAAACACTGCCAAGGCATGATGGGATTGGGCCAGATTATTAGTGACACATCTCTTGTTAAGAGGAATTTATTGTAGCTGATGATGACGTTTCAGGCGTCATTGATTTTTGCCTCTGACTTTTGGTTAATGGTTGACATGCTGGAAAATTAAAGGAGTTGGGGTTTTGGACACCAGCACAGTGTGTCTCTGCTCAGACAGAAGCATGCTTTATTTGTTTGTCCAGCTTTAGTTAGTCCCTGCCGTCCCCGCATGTTGGAAGACCGTGAGGCTGGATTTAAAATGGAGGGTGGAGGGCCTGGTACTGCAGGACTCTGGAAAAAGAGTCTCGACTCTCCCCGTCCCAACTCGGCCTCTTCCCAGCGAGAGATATTTATGGCCCTACTTGTATCAGCTGACGTGATGTCAGGGAGTCTCTGTGTCTTCCAGGCCCCAAAAGGCAATGGGGAGAGTAAAAGTGACATGTGGCAAGCTTTTAAGAGCTGGTACCGGGGTGGTCCTGCTGGCTGATTTCTTGTCATGCCAAGACTGCATGCGAATGCAAAGGCCTATATAATGGGACCAATGGTGACTGAATTATTCAGACAGAAAGATGAAAACAGATGCTGTTTACTCAACAAATGGATGAAATAAATCTATATTTCGACCAGTCGTTGATTTGCTCTTCCGCAGCATTGAGACAAACTAATGGAGTGTTGCGTAATGTTGTTCTCGTGCACAACGTTTGGGGTACACGTGACCGGCTCTTGTGCTGGCTGGTGTGTCCTATGAAATGGCTCCCCGCTCCAACTGCCTGCTCTGCTCTCGCTCTGATGGCGTGTGCAGGTGCACGGCTCCCTTGCCGTCATTTTCAGTATTGACAAACTGCGTGGAGGTGTAGTGTTCCCAGCCCCCCCCCCCCCCGCTCTTTCCCTGTCCAAAAGCCCTTAGCACAGCACTTGGCGTTGGGCGGCTCAAGCAACGGGACAGCTGGGGGCTGAACCTGAGCCAGGCACACAGGTGGCAGTGTCCATCATCACGCCTCCAGACGCAAACCCGCACCACCTTCCCCACCCCACCCGCCCGCCACCCCCCAAACGCTCTCTCAAACTCCATCTTTCATCTCCGGACAGTCTTTCACCACGCTTCCAATTGCGCTCTCTCTCTCTCTCTCTCTCTCTCTCTCTCTCTCTCTCTCTCTCTCTCTCTCTCTCTCTCTCTCTCTCTCTCTCTCTCTCTCTCTCTCTCTCTCTCTCTCTCTCTCTCTCTCTCTCTCTCTCTCTCTCTCTCTCTCTCTCTCTCTCTCTCTCTCTCTCTCTCTCTCTCTCTCTCTCTCTCTCTCCCACACTCCCACACTCTACCTGTCTTTCACCTCTCTATCTCTCTTGCACACACTCAGTCTCTCTCTGTCTTTCGTCTCTCTATCTCTCTCTCACACACATACTCTCTCGCTCTTTCTCTCACACATTCTCTCTCTCTCTCCCTCTTTAGCACACTCTCCTGGCCCTTCCTCTTTCCCTCTCTCTCTCTCTCTCTCTCTCTCTCTCTCTCTCTCTCTCTCTCTCTCTCCCTCCCTCCCTCCCTCCCTCACCTCCATTCACGCAGTCTATTTAGTTCTCTGTCCTTGTGTGTCCTATCTGTTCCTGGTGTGCGCCTGTACTCGTTGGATTTCTCATTGGCTCTGTTGCTTGGCCGTATAGATTGAGGGGTAGAGCTTCTCTCTCTCTCTCTGCCTCGGGCCTTCGTCCAGCCCTCCCTAAACTGAAATATGTCCTGCAAGCTGAAAGACCTCCATGACACTTCAGAGGCCCCCGACCCAAACTGTTATTCACAGGAGAGGAGCAGCATATAGTTGTATAGTTAGTGTGTGTCTGTTATGTTATGTGTTCTTTCACTTGCTTTTAAAAAAGATGCATCACATTGTTTTTCAATGTTCTTTATACCATGGAATGATCTGCTAAACAGTGTGTAGTTATTTAGCATTTTTGAATATGGGTTGTGATGGTGTGTCCACTCATAGCACCAAACTGTGTGTAGTTCTGTATTTTTTGCCAGGAAGGTGCAGGAAATTAGACTGAGCTCTTCGGGTCTGAGGCGAACACATGAACTCTGGCCACGGCAGATGTTTGCTTCGGCTCTGTCTTAAAATAGCCTCCGAGAGGTACAGGGATAGGCTGACATGTGCTCTGAGTTTCAGCCCAAGCACGTAATATGATTACATTTTCATTGTTTTTGTGCAGGTTTTTGTGGTAAAACGTTGCTTGCCCTGTGCTCAGAATGTTTTTGTTTTTGTTTGAATTGCTTTGAATGTTTGGGTTGATGTAATTAATCTCATAATGGAAAAGATAGTCAAATAAATAACACATGCAAATGATAAAGTAATGAACCTCTGCCATGCAAGGCTCCTATGACCCTTTAGAAAAAAAGAGTATGCAGTAACACACTAACAGAGTATGCAGTAACACACTAACAGAGTATGCAGTAACACACTAACAGAGTATGCAGTAACACACTAACAGAGTATGCATTAAATTAAATGCAGTGTTTAATTTCCATCCTTAAATAGTGTAAGTCATAGTCTCACATTGCAATATAATATTTCACAGATGAAAAAAAACAAACAAACAAACAACTGTCTGTTGAGTAAAGATGGTAGAATCGTGTTTGCTACGGGTGCTGTGGTGTGTGGCGGCTCGGTTATCTGAAGTGTATTCTTTGCACCCTGGTTATCTGAGACTTTGTCACAAGTCTTCAGTTTCGCCTCAGCTGCAGGCACAAGCTGACTAAGCCCTTACTAAACCTGTTCCCATCCCGTGGTGCAATTATGCGTATTGCTATAACGCTTCTTCGAGCCAGTCGGTAGGTACAGTGAGCGACCAATCACAGGTGCCTTCATGTTCATCGAGCATGACATGGTGTTAAATCATCCCATCACATAACTTTCCGCTCCCCACAGCTGATGGCGTCATGCAGAGTTTTGGAATAACTCGTCTGCATATAGAGCTCCTTTATGAAGCTATGTGTATCACGTGTAAGCCACGTGTGAGGACTTCATGGAAGCACTGACAGACAAAGATGCAGCGAGTTGGAAAGGCTTGTTTTGTATGGAATCACTCAAGTGCAAATAGTGAAGGGAGAGCATGTTTTTTCCCCCTCTCTAGAGAAGGACAATGCATTCAAAGGTACAATATGTCTGTTTTATAGCAGTCCTGTCTCTTTGTTTGGGGAGTGCAGGCCAACTGTGTTTTCATGGAAACATAAAATATAGAATGGCTGCATTCTAAAGGCAGGAACCAAGGTTATGCTTCTGCCGAAGTAAAATTGTTTGAATTTGTTCCCGTGCCCTTCTGTAGGCTCTTGTTGCGAGCTTTTTCTGTACGTATTTGAAGTGGATGGTCCTTTGGAATCAAAGTAGACGCTAACCCGTCCTTTTGTTCACAAAGTTAGCTTGCCTCTGGGTCCATGCATGCTCTGTGTGATGTCAGCTTGAACCCCCAACGTCTTCTAAAGCAGCTACCTCCACAGGAGTCCAAGGCAGAAGCAGAAGTCAGCAAGCGCTGAAGGTGTAATATGTCTCAAGGAGGAACACATTATTGTACTTTGAGTTTAAGGAACTTACTTTTACTAGTCTAAAATATGAATACGAATATGAAAGTGCATGGACGGTGTGCTGTGCAGAGACACACTTTGAGGCTATTTTCACCCAGACCCCAAGTGGACACGCAAACTCTCACTGAACTGTCAGGCACGATGGCCTAGATTTCAGGCAGGAGTGAGTGCATGGGAGAGGGCTTGCTGGAATGAGAGTTGTGTGGAGCATGGGTCCCTCCTGGCCAGTTCACAAGGGTTAGCAACAGTCAGGCAGTAGCTCTGCTCTCTCACAAAACACAAGTACCAGCTGTAGTGTCTTCTAGAAGAAAAAGAATACAATACAGTCTGTTCAGATGTCACAGTGATCCACTCATGTTTGAGAAATGCAGCAGTTCTTATGAGAAGTGAGGGACAATTTGTGCCTGCCCCAATAACTATATTATTATCTATGATTTCTTGTAGGTTGTGTCTTTTATTAGTTAATTTTTGTGAAAGGTGCAGTGATGTCAAATCGTACTATAATTGAAACAAGAGTCGTGACCTTTCCCCTTTGCCCTTTCTTGTAGCTGACCCCTGGAGGCAAGGCCGCCCAGGCCGGAGTGGGTGTAGGCGACCTTGTGGCGTCCATTGCTGACTCCAACGCTGAAGAGATGACCCACGTGGAGGCACAGAACATGATCAGAGCAGCCACGGACTCCCTCACCCTCACCCTCCACAGGTAGACAGCAGAACACACACACACACACACACATACGCACAAAACATATCACCCCAAACACGTTTCCAATGGTGATTGGTAATATTGATTGGGCCCATTCATGTTCCAATGCAGCCTACAGTATGAGCAATGGTGATTAAAACATTAATGTTCCTGGCGGCACATGGTTCAGACCATAGATATCTAGAGTCCAGACAGCGCTCCTGGCGGCACATGCTTCAGACCATAGATATCCAGAGTTCAGACAGTGATCCAGCTCAGTAAATGCAAAGTTTGTGGTGGCAGGGGTGCTCTCCACGGACAGGAATGCGGGCCAAGTGAGTAATGACTTGTGGCATTGTTTTGGCGTCACTCCGGCATTGTCAACAGACAATAGTCCATTATGAAAGAATGTTCACCCCCGAGTCACCAATCTCGCCACATACCATAGGACGGTCTGCTCTGAAAGAAAACACACCATGCATTTTTAAATTGGCAGCCAGGCAAATAGTCTGCTAAATGTTTTTTTTTTTTTTCAATCTGAAAGGGCTCAAAACATGCCACAAATCTTGCCATGCATCTTCCCCCCACCCCAAGTGGCAGCACTCTGCTATGCGAGACTGCTTTGTAAAGCATTGGGAGCAATTTGGGGTTCATCGACCTGCTGAAGAGCACTGCAGCAGGCGACCAGGCGGAGCCGGACTCACACGGTGAACCCTCCGGGGCCCACAGCGTCCACTCTGCCTCTCAGCCCACAGCGTCCACTCTGCCTCTCAGCCCACAGCGTCCACTCTGCCTCTCAGGCCCACAGCGTCCACTCTGCCTCTCAGGCCCACAGCGTCCACTCTGCCTCTCAGGCCCACAGCGTCCACTCTGCCTCTCAGCCCACAGCGTCCACTCTGCCTCTCAGGCCCACAGCGTCCACTCTGCCTCTCAGCCCACAGCGTCCACTCTGCCTCTCAGGCCCACAGCGTCCACTCTGCCTCTCAGGCCACAGCGTCCACTCTGCCTCTCAGGCCCACAGCTGGCTATGCCTCATGCCAGATTGGGGCTAATGAGGACGAGCAGTCTGTGCTTGAGGCTTATACTGGTCATCAGTGAAGAGTTTTTTTTTCTCCTCGTTTTTTCCCCTTTCCTTTCGCTTCTTTTTCCTCTTCAGATGTTCGGAGAATTGATACACTATGGAGAGTAATGAGGATGCGATTCAGTGCTTTGGCTTAATCTATGACTACTGGTCATCAGTGAATTTTGTTTTGTTTTTGTTCTCTTCAGATGGCCGGAGACTTGAGACACTGTGCACACTATTGGTATACACTGTGAACTACTCCAATATTGTTAGACCATGATGCAGTGTCTACTGTTGACAGGAGTTGACTGATTCCTGCTCAAAGAGATTCTTTGCCTTAGTTTCCCCTGAAACAATGAAGTGGCTGCAGCCTGCCATGTGCCACTATGATATCCAATTTGAGCTCCAATTTACTGAACACAATTTATCTCAATTTGAGCCAGTTTGGCATGAAATCTAATTGACAAAAATATTTCAGTTTTTCCTCCAAACCGTTGCTTGTGTGCACGGTACGACTGGCTTGCCTCTGAAGTTAGTATGGATTGCCAAAACATTTGAAGCCGTTCTGGAACTGTTTTGTTTTTTATTATTAATGGCCGTCCTTAGATTTGAACTTTTCAGCACATCACCTCTCATTGGAATGATGTCATCCTTCAGTAATGGACTGAGAGGGCAGCCCCCCCCCCTTCTCTCTTTCATTCCTCTCTCTCACTCACTTTACAAAAGCTTTACTTTTACCAAAAACTCTACTTCTACTGTCTCACCAAAAGCTCCAACTTGATGGTAATTTTGATACCACAGATGAATAGAGAACCAGTCAGACCAATAGTATGAAAAATCCGGAACAGAGTTTATTTACAATGATGCGCATCAAGGGAGAGACAGCATGACTTCACCTAAAGATCCATCAGCTGCTCTAACTAGACAAGGAAATAGTTAGGGTTTAAGTATCCTTCCAGGCTGACGGGAGGTGGCATTGGTCATCCCATTGGCATTGGATTAGTGACAACCTGGCAATCTGGAGCAGATAGTTACTGACGCAGCCATGCAGAAAAGTGAAACACTGTAAAGTCATAATATTCCCGTTTATCTCTAAATACAGTCACACACAGATATACACAGGAACAGTACAGATATCATACAGTCATTACATAGAATCATACTTTTAGTATCAAAGTGACCCACTAATGAGAAATGCAGAACATTAAACCACGCATTGGGCATAATGTTCTTACTTTATGAACTTTCTCCACTTTCTCTCAAACTGCACTTCTACTGTCTCACCAAAAGCTCCAACACTACTTCTGCTGCCTTATATTTCTACTGCATCCTCTACTGTCATCTCTCGTTTCCAAAAACTCCACTACCTTTCTCTCTAGGCCCCCCCACCCCCCCACCCCCTCTCCTCTCCTCTCCTCTATCTCTTCCTGTCTTCTCCTTTCTTTGCTCCTGGCCTGCAAATCTCCAGGCCCGCCAGCATGCCTTCAGGGGGAATGTTGTGCAGATAAGCTAGAGATGGGGGAGCTAACAGCACGGCCAAACACTCCTCTCTGGCTCTGTCCGATGGTGAAGTGCATTCCTGCTGGGCCCTGGGATGAATAACTAGGATTGCTGACTTTTCAGCTTTTTACATGACTCGGGTGTATGAGTGTGTAACTGTGTGTGTGTGTGTGTGTGTGTGTCTGTGTGTGTGTCTGTGTGTGTGTCTGTGTGTGTGTGTGTGTGTGTGTGTGTGTGTGTGTGTGTGTGTGTGTGTGTGTGTGTGTGTGTGTGTGTGTGTGTGTGTGTGTGTGTGTGTCTTGAGAGATGAAGACCTCTAAATAAGGAATGTGTATGCGTGAAGGATGTTCAGCCTCTCCTTTCTAGGTTTGGGCCTCGAGCCACAGTTGGAATAAATGTGTGTGTGTGTGTGTGTGTGTTTTGTGGTGAGGAGCCACAGTTGGAATAAATGTGTGTGTGTGTGTGTGTGTGTGTGTGTGTGTGTGTGTGTGTGTGTGGGCCCTGGTACACCATGACAGGTTATCCCTCATCGTCATCGTGTAGCTCGCAGTTCCTCTGTCAGTAAACAGCACTGCTGATATCAACACGGTCGGCCTGAGAGCGCTGGAAAGAGGCCCGCCAGTCATAACTGTGGTTAGCTCACATTTTGGAGAGAGGGAGAAAGAGAGAGAGGGGGAAAGAGAGAGAGATGGAGAGAGGGAGTGAGTGAGGGAGAGAGAGTGAAATTGAGAGAGAGAGAAGTTGCCTACACTCTATAAGTGAGTGAGGAGGCTAACCCTCAAGTACACCTAAACTCGTCTGTCCAGGCCATGATAAAATCTCTTGTTCACTTTGAAAAAGGAAGATGACTTTTTGAAATGTAAAAGTAGAGACTTTTACTGGAAGTTCTTCTGTGGTTCTTTTGAAGGAACCCTGAGTGTTTTCCTGCCTCTGCGCTGTTCTTCGCTGTCTGTGATGAAGTGCTGTTAGCTTTTGTCTTGCCCGCATATGTCAACAATGAGCCGGTGAAAAGGACACACTATATATGGGAGCCATTCAGACGGCTGACAGGAGGGAAACCATCGAGGCCCCAAGTCAACAAACCCCCAAAGCTGAACAGCAAGGGACAGGAAATATAGATGTGTGTGTGTGTGTGTGTGTGTGTGTGTGTGTGTGCCTCTGTGTGTGCGCTTTTTATGCATGTATGTGTTTTTGTTTTGTTTGTGAACATTGCTTTTGTGTAACTGTGTTAGTGATGTGTAAGTGTTGTGTTGTGCGTGTGTGTGAGTGTGTGTGTGCGTGCGTGTGTGTATGTCTATTTTTGTTGCATGTGGTTGTTGTATGCATTGTGTGTGTGTGTGTGTGTGTGTGTGTGTGTGTGTGTGTGTGTGTCTGTCTGTCTGTGTGTGCGGCACAATAGAAGTGAATTATCTGCTAGTGCTAGTGAACTCATTGTTGGTGTGAGGACCACTCCTTTTGACACTGAAAGTCTTTCTCTCTCTCATACACACACATAAACAACAGACACATGCATATTCTAGCACAGT
This sequence comes from Alosa pseudoharengus, assembly GCF_046254945.1. Classification (NCBI taxonomy): domain Eukaryota; kingdom Metazoa; phylum Chordata; class Actinopteri; order Clupeiformes; family Clupeidae; genus Alosa; species Alosa pseudoharengus. Next base: position 13,584,828 of record NW_027468657.1, read on the forward strand.
CACAAATGTCCCCATAAAATAAGACTCCTCCTCTTTCAGTCTAAGGTTTACCCCAAAGAGGGAGTAATACACGCATTCACACACACACACGCACAAGCACAAGATCTCAGGTATCCAGGAAAATGTATAGATCTCGTCCGGTATGTTGTTATTGTTAGTGGCTGTAGCTAGTGTGTGCCCACAATGGTGTTTCCCCATGTTAGGCTATAATTGCATGTGCATTCCTGTACATGCCGGCAAGTTTGCTTTTCACAAGGAAAATCTAGAGCTGGTTTCCTCACACTTCCAGAGCTACAACACATGTAATTAGTCAAGCAGTTCCTGGATTCTGTGTTCTGAGCTTTGACTTTCTCAAAAAAGAATTTTCCTCTCCAAGTTTCTCTCACTTTCCAGTGTTTTTCCTTCCATTGCTGTTGTTACCAACCCCTCCCTGTCATAAAATCTGTCACGGCCAGTGATAAACTCGAGTTCAGTTTAATTTACCAAACCCCTTATCTGATAAAGTATGACATGAGGTCTTTTGTTCCCATTTCCTTTCATTTCTTCGTATTTTTGTTTCCCTCAGAATATTTTGTGAATTTTTCCCAAAATGACCAGAACTCTTGTGACCTGTCGACAAGGCAACAACTATGACAAACAGCCTCAACTTCCATGCAAGACATTCCATTTTTCATGTCCAGCAGCTGTTGGATTCCCCCCTCTGTGTTCCGGGTTCTGAGTTCTACCCATGCTCCTCAGAGGAAACGGTCTCACAAAGAGGGAAACATGGGTGCCGTTGCCATAGCGGTGGAGGGGACGTGTGTGTGTGGGGGGGGGGGGCTGCGGGGGAGGGGGACGAGGAACGTAACTGCACCCCATGATATCCGAGCTTCATGCTTTGGCCGCAGCACAATAGCCACCTTTCTCACTGTCCATCTGTCCAGGGCCTGATTAAGGGGGTCTTAAAAGGCTGGACTTATTTGATGCATAAATCATGAGACGCTTTTGAAAAGTCTCCTGAGTCTCAAGCCATTTTATTAGAGCCTTTTTGACTGCTTGGAAATGTCTGCCAGCCAGTAACATGTTTCTTTTTAAATGCTGCATTATGAAGCAGTCTGTGAAGGCCTCATTAATAACAATGTGGTGCAATGTACTTTGTCTTGAACAAAAAAGAAATTGCTGACTGTTTTGTAGCTGCATCTGACTTTACAAGCCTGCACTTATTTTTAGAAATAGAGGGGTCATTTTCCCCTTCACGCTCGCCGTTGATGGTCCACAGCACCCAAGAATTTCCAAATTTAATGTAACTTGTAATTGTCCCTGGTGGCGTTAATCTTGCTGCTTTGCAATTAGGCCTGGCTCAGACGCATTGCTGTCACCCTTAAAATAGCGCTGGGCAGCTATCTTGTGGGAGCCGCTTGTGGGACGACAGTGAATTGAGCTCATCACAGGAAACGCAGTGAGGTCCACTGGCAGGGTCAATAATGCAATGCCATAAAGTCTGTAGTTTGGCCAGGCCATCTTTCTCTCACTCACACACACACACACACACACACACACACACACAGGCTGAGGCAGCCATTTTCTGCACTGTACACAGAAGGAGAGGAAGTTGAGTGGTGGGAAGATAATGAGACGGTTGTGATGGCTGTGGTTCTGCTTAATTTGTCATCTTTCACCCAATGGCAGACTTCACTGTGAGGGGGATTTTAAGTAAACTGGGTGTTGGTAAATCATGCTGTTGGCAATGTTACCCTCACTACTTAGCCCTGTGAATACTTTACAGTATCAATTGAAGAACGATTAGCTTTGTCAGGTTCTTATTGATATAAGTTGGTATTTTACAACTATTCTTTGCTTTATGTATTGATTGGCACAGTAACAATTAGTACTATCTTGCTTGTCCCTGGGGGGAAAAAAAGTTTCATAACCTTTTGGGCAAGGCTGGCAGATTTCAAATTCTCCTCCTTACCACATTAGGCCGCAGCATTTCCTTTTCTGTAACCCTCTTTGTCTCTGATTTTTTCAACAGAGCTCTCGCTCCTGGGCAAGAACAGAAGGTAAGCCTTTATTTTTTACAGTCTAATGACATCACTTTGCGCTTGAATCACATGCGTGCTTCTGGAATGTCAACCAGTCAGTACAGGATTGAGACCAATCAAATGTTTCGCGCATGACAGTCCTACCAAGCCTTTGTTATGTTTTTTTGACATGAGCTGTTCTTTGTTCTTGTAATATGGATTGTTTCCCTCTATGCTAATTGTTGTAGCGTCAAAGATGTATGTGTGTCCAATGGCAATGTCACTTATGATTGTCAGCGTGGTCAAGCTCTCCTGTGGTGACTGGTCACACATTGCATTAAGCACAGCGGCACCATTCAAGTTTGTTTGGTTGGCCTGTCTGATTAAGAATACCAAATAACAAAAAAACACATCCAAACTTGCTCGTGTTTGTGTAGCTGGCATGTTTTCACAGCATCCGTTATGGAAGAGCACAATCCCAGACGGAACGTTTGCCAAGTTGCTTCTGCGTCCCTCCAAACACTGACCTCAGTCAGAGAGCCCAGGACTCCCCAAAACACCCCCCCCCCCACACCACACACACACACACACACACACACACACACACACACACACACACACACAGAGTCAGATATTTAATCTCCAGCAGACACTGTAGAACAGAGATGTAAATATACATTGACATGTTGAGCTCCTGTGAGAAATTAATCACGCTCTCATGTCTCCTGTGTAAACCTTAAAAAAAAAAAACCAAAAACTATGAAATGGGTGGAAAATCGCCCCCTAGTGGATGTGGTCAGCCATTATCCCACTGCATGAAATCCATCACACACACACACACACAACTCCCAGTCGAATCCAAGGCGTATCAGTTAAAGTTAATTCTTTGGAGCCGGCTCAAGTGCTGAATAGCCGAGCCAGCAGAAATGTGAAAGTATCTGTCCGGGCCAGTCTTGGCGGATGCCCAGAGTAAATATTTGTCAGAGAATTGGGGCGTGTTCACACTTCTTAAGCATTTCCTCAGGACGCACTCACAAGAATAGGCTATTGGCAGCGGATCTGTGTTCAATGACTCAACGCATTTGTTAAGTGCCAACTGTCCAAAGGCTCTCTGATGGAATACTACTAAACTAATCTGAACCTTCAGTCTGTGATTGTGCCATTACTCAAAGGGAAAAAGCCAGCGTGTGCATATATCTCTGCATTGTATGTGTGTGTGTGTGTGTTCACGGTTTTGTGTGTGTTCACATTTTACGTGTGTTCACTTTTTGACTGCATGGTGTTGGTTTGCTGCTCTGTTTGTGTGTGTGTGTGTGTGTGTGTGTGTGTTCTCCCACATGCAGGACTCGCTTGCTCCTGCCTCCAGTCTGCCCAAGTACTCATTTGCCCCCAGCACGGCCATAAACAAGATGGCACGGCCGTTCACGCCAGGGGGCGGCACTGCGGGCACGGGCCCCGTCATCAAGCCTGTGTCGTATAAGCTTAACTCGGGCACTAGCATGTCACAACCACACAATGGGTAGGTGTGCGTCACAGCCCTTTGGATTCTATTCTGTCTGTCTCTCCATTACCCCTTTACTCTTTTTCTGTTTCACCGGAGGCTCGTATTGGATCTGTATCTGAATCTGGAACAGTTATGTTGACTGTGTGTGTGTGTGTGTGCGTGTGTGTGTTTTCTGCTGTGGAGAACATCGAGTGAGTGATTGACACAGTATGTGGAGCTAAGGTTGCACGGCTTTTTGAGAGAGATGGACTCCAAAGCTGACTCCAAGCCCCCATCTCTCCTCTGGCCGAATGTGAAGTGGGATTGAGACAAGGATTTCCGCGTCTGCTGAATCCGCAGTAGTCGTGGTGCGGAGAGACAGCTGGACACTCTACGGGATCAGAGTGACCTGAAAAGACGGAGATGGGGGTTTTTTAGGAAAAAAAAGAAGAACGAAATGTTTCTCAGTGTTATGTTAGCATCAACATTCCTGAGTGGTGAGCAGAAGAGAGAGGTGTGTGTGTGTGTGTGTGTGTGTGTGTGTGTGTGTGTGTGTGTGTGTGTGTGTGTGTGTGTGCGTGTGTGTCCAAAAGCGCGCCCGCCCACCCGCTCACCCACCCGTCCTCCTGCTTGCCTGTGCGACTTTCATCTCTCGAATTCGGAGCTCATTTAGTGCAGGCAGGGCCCCAGGCTTCTGATAAACAGAGTGTGTTGTGGGGCAGCTGCTCTTGGTTACCTTCTGGACTCGCCGGACTGAATGCCAATCCGCTCGGCCGGCCGGCCAAAAAATGCCCCGCCGAGCGGTGCCGAGCCGAGTGGCTGTCTGCGTTTTTGTCGGAAGAGATGATAACACGGTCACGCACGCAGAGCTGGAGGGGAATTTTGATCCTGCCACGCAAACACACCAGCCCTCTCTCGCCTCCGACGTTTAGCAATGCCAGATTATTTACGAGCCGTGCATATGTATTTTTTCAAGTCTAGAAAACGGAGACAAGGATGATCGAAAAACTACGGGAAGAAGTCTTTCAGTTTTTCCATGAGTCTTTGCAAATGGAACCAGAGGGTTGTGCAGGTCTAAGGCCTGTGAAGGTTCACTGGAGGAGGGGGTTGAAGGGCTGACTTTTGGCCAGGTCTTGATGTTGTCGGGGGCTGTTTATAGCTCACCCCCCCCCCCCCCCACGCTCCCCTTGCTCTCCCCTCCCCCCCCTGCCCATCCTCCCCAAACCACTCCCATAAAATCTGCTGAGTTCTCAAAGTGCTTTTACTGCTGGGGTGCCGGATTACTTAACGAGCCTTACTTGGAGAGGCCGCCATGTGGATCCTCACTCGTATATGTTTTTACAGCTTGGAGCCATTCGCCGTCCAATTTACAAATTACAAAACCTTGTCAGAGGGCTTTGTTTCAAAGTCTTTAAACATGCCTCAGATGTGGATATGGTGAGCTGCGTGTGCAGTCAGAGTGATGTTAGTGGGGATGGTGGAGTCTTGTTTGTAATGCAGGGCCTGTTTGCCCAACAAACTGGTGTTGTGTTGCCAAGCCGCACTGGACGTAATGTGATCTGATTGCGCACCAAGGAGGAAGTGTTGACTTCACCATGATCTCAGGGGATTGGACGGGGTGTTGCATCACTGCTTTTGGTGTGTGTGTGTGTGTGTGTGTGTTGGCACATGTATGTTTGTGTGCGTGTATATGGTTTGTGTTTGTGTGTGCTTGCATATGAATATTTGTGTGTGTGTGTATGGTTTGTGTTTGCTGGCATATGAATGTGTATGTGTGTGTGTGTGTGTGTGTGTGTGTGTGTGTGTGTGTGTGTGTGTGTGTGTGTGTGTGTGTGTGTGTGTGTGTGTGTGTGTGTGTGTGTGTGTGTGTGTGTGTGTGTGTGTGTGTGTGTGTGTGTGTGTGTGTGTGTGTGTGTGTGTGTGTGTGTGTGTGTGTGTGCGCTGTTGGGGTTTATTGACGTTCAGCCTGCCCTTGCAGTGAAATGTGCCCGTGTCTGCATAACGTGCACCAAATGTTCCCGAGTGCTTCGGGGCGGTGTGTGGGGGGTTGGTGTGTGTTCCCGAACGCTTCGGGGCAGTGTGTGTGGGTGGGTTGGTGTGAAGCCGTTGGAAGATGCTGTAATGTCTTGGGGCATATTAATAAATGCTGCATTCTGACAGATGAGTTATGTTGACAGTTCTGCTGTCCCTCGGTTGTGACATTCGCGGGGCCAAGATAGGCTAACATACCACGACCTTTCACACCAGGTGGACAACAGGAGATTTTGTGTTGTCACCACCATTACACCATTAAGATGCCAGAGAACTCAATGGATTAGTCCCATGTCTCCCAGGACCTGACCCATCCCATCAGGTCCACTGTTTCCCACAGAATTGAATTCCATTTGTGGTGGTTGGTTTGCAGAATTAACTTGAATACAACAGTTTTTAACAAATTAGCACAGCGTGGTTATGATTCTAACCAGATTTAAGCACAATTTTTTAGTACAACCTGGAAAATCATTGTGTGGTGGTCAATGTTGATATTGTGGTGGGCCGCCACAAATAAGTCAATGTATGGGAAACACTGAGGTCAGATCAAGGCCAGATCTGGGCCACAGTTGGGCTGGGCTCATGCACTCCCAATGCACAGGAACACTAACCATGGTGACAAGCTTCAACTTGTTTCATAGGCACTCACAGCATGCGTGTTGTTTATTAAATCCTTTATTCCAATTCCTAACTAAAAAGATGTGTTTTGTGTTCTGCCTGTTCTAAAAGAATATGTTTTTTTTTCTGTTCTGCCTGCCTAGTGGTACCATGTTCTTTTCAGCCGGTTTACCTCTGTGTCTCTACTAATCTTTTCCTCTCCTTCTCTGTTCTGCTCTTCTCTTCTTTCTACCCAGCCGGTCGAGGGTGAAGAAAAGTCAGTAAACTTCTTTTTACTTTCTTTACTGTTTCTTTGTGTAGAGTTGAGAGTCCCACTCCACCCCAACCCCCATTTAGTCCCAGATCAGAAGCTAGTGTTACGTAGCAGGCCCTGGTCTGTCCTTTTAGCCCCAGATCAGAAGCTAGTGTTACGTAGCAGGCCCTGGTCTGTCCTTTTAGCCCCAGATCAGAAGCTAGTGTTACGTAGCAGGCCCTGGTCTGTCCTTTTAGCCCCAGATCAGAAGCTAGTGTTACGTAGCAGGCCCTGGTCTGTCCTACATTCTGCTGCTCTGCTGCTAGCCTTCATCTTATGTCTACATTCACCATGCCATACCTCTCCTCACTACCATACTTCACTAGCTCAAACTTCATATGAAATGACCTCCTCGCAGCTAGATTTTAAATCAGTATTCATTCTGTCGTCGCCTTATGACGGATGACTTTGTTTTGACTTTATTTGGGCAGCATTATTAGGTATTGATTGCCAGGTGTTATTTGATTAGGTTTCACAAACAGTGTGCCTGACAGATTTACTACAGAGGTCAGTTGGCCTGAAGTGGTGATGGTGATGGATGTGTGTTTGCTCTCTGTTGTTTAAGCTGCTTCTCTCTCTCTTTCTCTCTATTCTTATTTGTCTTTTTTTCTCCTCCCCCTTCATCTCCCTCCATCCCGTTTGTTCTGTGTGCGCCTGTCTGCGCTTCGTCAGAGGAGTGGCTTACTATGGAGACTTTGGTCAAGTCGGCAAGTAAGTCTGTTGCACTGTGGTGTTAGGAGTTTGAACGCATTGAGAAACTAGACAGTGGGAAAGTAATGCGGCAGCCAGGGACTTCCCGTGTGGCCCCAGTAGTCTGCTGATTTGCTCAGTCCTGTGGAGTAAACAGACCGTAATGGCATGAATCCAGCAGTTCAGTAATTAAAGTGTGAGTTACATCACATTTAATTAAAGTGCGAGTTATGTCCTCAAGGAATTTAAAAGTCAACAAAAGTGGTCGATAGTGAGTGCCTGGTGCAACTTGAAGTGCCCTAGAAAGAATTGAGTGTTACTATTTGGATAGAGTTTTTAATAATCTTACTGTCCAGCAAGAAGCTAGTGCTGTCTTGGTCAGTCTCCAAAGGATATGATCATCCGCTCCCCTGCCGCTCCCGTAGGTATGGTCTTCGGATGGACCCCTGCTTCATCCCCAACGACCGCAGTAAGAAGAGGTTGATGGAGGACACCCAGGACTGGCAGCCACGCACTGGCACCACCCAGTCACGCTCCTTCCGCATCCTCGCCCAGCTCACGGGCACTGACTTCAGTAAGCCAGGGCCGGCAAAGGGCCGAGCACAATCCCTCTGTGGGCGCCTGACTGGGAGCACTTGGGTTGGGTTGGGGGGTGGTGTTTGTGTGTGTGTGTGTGAAGCGGGGGGAATTTGTGTGTTTGTGTGTGACTTGTGTGCTCCTAAAGCATAACAGACAAGGGGACGAGAATGGAGGATGGTCCCTGAGGACGTCCGCGCGGGGAGAAAGGTCTTGGGGGCTTAGCTGTCCATCCTGCCACAGGATGTGGGCGCTAGGCAGAGGCCGTGTGAGGCCGTGTTAGCATCAGGTGCTAATGACTTAATGAGAGCTTGCAAGTCCGTTCATGAGACGCAGGAGGCTATCGGTGCCCGCTTTGGGCCGTTTAGTGCCGTTGCCCAGCTGACGTCTGTTCCATAATTGTTTTTCAAAAGGGACTTGTTCGGGTTTGACCTGAGGAATGCGAATGCTATGCCGTGTATGTGTGCCGTCAGCTTGGGATGCCTTTTATTCAGTGGTTCAGAAAGTAATCAGACAAAAATGCGCTGTGAAGCTTTGCGCGTGTGTGTTGTTTTTTGTTGTTGTACATCAGGCATGTGTGAGAACATTAAGGCAGATGAGATGGCGCGGCTTCACAAAAAACGTTTTTGTGCTGAAACACAGTTCTGAAATAGAACACAATGCATCTAATGTAGGGTCGGATCATGGTAATCATCTTCTAGCATGCGCTCAAAGATCCGAAACAAATGCATGTGGATTGTGACTTTTCCCAGGAGTATTAGTGTGTCTGGCCACTCTAAAGGGGATGTGCATGTTCCCCGTGGGCTTAGTGTAGGCATGCCTGTGCACTGCAGATGTTGCTTCACAGGCGGAGGACATTCTTTGATGTGTGTCTCTCTCCTGGTTCTCAGTGCAGGACCCAGACGATGAAACCATGAAAAGGGCCAGGTAAACCTGTGTGAAACGCTTCGCTCCTCTCCCAAGTGACATGCAGCCGCACGCTTGCTTGGGTTTGACCTTTTTGTTCATGTTCATTTTGGAGCTCCATTCCACCGCGCTCATAATTAGTCACTTTTTAATGCTTCCCCTCCATGCGAGCGAGAGGTGGATCAGCATATCACATTTAGAGATGCACATGCTACCTGTTGGTCTGGCAGTAGTGAAGTGTCTGTGTGTGTGTGTGTGTGTGTGTGTGTGTGTGTGTGTCTGCGTGTGTGTCTGTGTGTGTGTGTGTCTGTGTGTGTGTGTGTGTGTGTGTGTGTGTGTGTGTGTGTGTGTGTGTCCGTGTGTGTGTGTTTACTTTTTGATTGCATGGCCATTGAGTAGTTAGGAGCGCTGCTTTGCATGTACTTCTCCTGTTTCTCAAATGTGCCTTCTGACTTCTTTTCTCTTTCCTTCACCTTTTATTTTTCCTCCATGCTGTCTCTCTGTTTTTCATCCCTCTATCTCTTTATGTACTCTTCCTCTTGGTATTCTTTTTATCTATCTATTCTTCTCTTCTCTCCTTCTCTTCTATCTTCTTACTTCTCTTCTCTTCTTTCCTCTTCTCTTCCCTCCTCTCTTCTTCTGTTTTTCTCTCTCCTCTCCTCTCCTCCTCTCCTCTCTCCTCATCTCCTCTCCTTCATCTACTCTGCTCCTCGGTCCGGCTAGGGAAAAGTTCCTTAGTGAGATCCAGAGTCCCCGCTATGCCCGGCTGAGGGACTGGCATCATGACCGCTCCGCACGATCCCTCAATATCAAATCCTGAGCGACCGTCTGTTCCCCTGTCATCATGGACAACAGCGGGGGCCTGTTTCCGAAACAAACAACGCAAGCGACGATGACGATGACGATGACTATGACAACGATGATGATGATGATGATAATGATGATGATGATGATGATGACAATGGTCATAGATGATTAATTTATACAACTGAAAAACAACAAAAGTCATCCACGGTGATGACTATTATGATACCACATGCTTGAGCTGAGGAAAGGGCTCAGGAATGGGGGGTTAAGCCTGTACTTAAGTAAACATAAAAAACTTAGAAAAAGCTTGACTAAAAATAGCAAAAAAGAAACTAAATGTGAATATTAGTAAGACGTTCAGCCGATACCATAACACGACAAAAGTGGATCCACGCATACTGAGCCTGCCAGCCTCTCTGCCAAGAGTGCCTCTTTCCACAGGAGTGTGTGTGTGTGTGTGTGTATGTGTGCGTGCGTGTGAGGGTATGTATGCGTGCGTGCATGTGTGGCCTCTGTTTCATGGTTCTAGTAAGTTCCGTGAACGCTGTCGTTAAATCCGGGAGAGTTCCTCAGCAGTGGAGACTGCAACCTTTTTATTCCTCTCCAGATGTACTGTTCCAGCCCTCTGTGACCTCTCCCTCTCTCTCTCTCTTTCAAATTTTTTTTCTCTCTCTCTTTCTATTTCCCTTTCTCTTTCAAATGTAGTCATCTTATTGAATGGCAGGACACCTACTAGGCTAGATTGCCAAAACATTTAGATTGGCATGAAAAAAGGGACAGTGAATATATGTTGGAGGAGATGTATGTATACATTGATGTTTTCTCTCTATTTTTTTCCTTTGCTCTGTATTCCACCTATTGTATGCTCCACATCTTAATTTTTCCATCTCTGAGCTCTGAATCTATTTTGCTTTGGATTTGTCTTTTTTTTTCTTTTTCTTCCTCTCTGTTCCTCTCTCTCTCCATTAAGCAAGACAAGAGAACTGTTCTGTGACTGTCTCTTTTCTCTCCATAGTCAATACATAAAACATAAAGAAAAAAAGACCTCACCCTGTCATCTGTCTTCTGTTTCTCTTTATGATGTTATCTGTCACTATTCTGCTGTCTCATCACTTCTAGAACTTTCTAGCAAATAGCTTTCTAGCTAACCAGTGTCAACTTTACCTCAGGATCAACTCCATCTCTATAAAATAGTGCTTATAATCTACACTGACTTCACAGTAAAACCTTAATATGGGAACACCAGAACATTACACAACACCGCACAACATTACTTTCACAAATACACACTCTAATAAGTTTAATACGTCTATTAAGCATTCTGAAGTCTTCTAAATATTGTCTTAATGTAGCTGCATAATTAGACACATTGTGAAGAATGTGCTAGTCCATTATTGTGTGTAGTTGCGGCAGTGAGGGGGATTTAAACTATGGCAGTGGGAAAAGTGATTGAGAGAGACTAGGTAATGATCTGGATGCACCTTCTCTCTAATGAGCTCACTTAGACGCTCAGAGTGCATCGTTATGGGTTATTCACAGTTATTAAAAGTCTTGAGTCCATCAAGAGGTGAGGGTGGCACACATCAGAGTGGTAGCTGTATTTAGACATGATTAGACCTAGATGTGGCACCATTTTCCCTGCGAATGAGTGTTTTTAAAAGCACTGCTCAGTGTAATTGAGAGGGAGTTAGTGATAAGATATGCTGATAGATTCAGTGCAGTTGTCACTGAAAGTTTTTTTTTTTTTCTTTTTTTTTTCTTCCCCCGAGAAGCTAAGGCATTTTTTGAGCTCTGCTCGTGTGGAGTTGAGTGTTTCCGTGGGATGATTGGACTGTCTGCCATATGCAATCACAACTCAAGAGCGCCTGGAACAACTGCCCCTGTGAGACCAGTCTGGCACACCACACAGCTGTATTAAAATTCACTATTTCCTGGAGGCAAAGTACACTCTCTCACCAGGTGCTTCTATCTCCCTCTCACTTGCTCTCTCTCTCTTTCTCTCTCTCCCTCTTTCTCTCTTTCTCGCTATCTCTCTCTCTCTCCGTCTTTCTCTTTGTCTTTCTCCCTCTTTCCCTCTCTTTTGTGTACACAGATGCCTTCCCACAGCAGCTGAGAGCCGAGAGCCCATGCAAACACAATTAGGCTGAAAAAAATAACACACTTTTAAGAGCCTTATTTACTTAGAGTCCCCATCGGCACGGGCTGTTTGCTCCACTTACAGCTTTTGCTTTAAGAGAAAGTAAAAGAAACAAACAAAAAAAGCCAGCAAAGACAAAACAAAACAAAACAAAAAAAACCCTCAAAATATGTTGGGTATTGTGAAAATACCTGTGAGAAATGTTGGTCAAAGTGGCATTGAGTGTGCACACGCACCAGGGCCCCCCTGGGGTAAACAAAGGCTTATTGTAGTGAGCTGAATACTGTTCAGCCCTCTGCCAAGTGACCCACACAGACTCCGAAGGACCGCCGTGCCCATGGATGGGTGTCTATGAGCAGGGCACACACTCTCAGTCTCCCTAATGGTCCTAATTGTCCGCTAAGCAGAGAGCTCCCGTAAAAGCGCCATCACAGGTAATGGGGTAATTGTGCGTGCTGCGCTTAAGCTGAAACAGTATTGCCAAGATGCTTAGGCAACAAGTGTGAACATTGGACATGGGTGCTTACGGACTGAACCATCTGGCAAAACGTGGAACCATTTGAATTTTCCACTGGGAACTTTCCAGAGGGATTTCTCATGACAGTAGCTCTAATCCACTATTGCCAATACAATATATTATTATTACTGTGACCATCCTCTCATCCCACGTGTTCGTCTTTTGAGGATGCTCTCCTAAGGCTAGTTTGTTTTTCTTCACAGTCATGGGCCAGCGTCATCTCCCTCTAAAGCCAAACCAGCAGAGAGACCGGAGGCAGTTCCAGGTAAGCCGGACTGGCGTGGCAGGCGTTTACCGGTCCAGTGCCTTGACCTGTGGCTAACTTCACTTTTTCTGTTGTGAACATCAATATCATCGTGTGAGATAGACTGCAATTACAAGCGCCACGCAGACACTTGGACCGAAAACAGCCTCAGCTGTGCCGAGACACGTCGAGGAAAAAAAAAAAAAAAAAGAAAACAGAACAAAAAAAAAAGGTGTTTTTCACTTCACGGTGTTTGTGTCAAAGCACAGCTGAACATAATGGGCCCACCATCAAATACAGCAGCTGTTTGTCTCCCACCGGTCCTAACCCAGGCAGCTGTGGACTCTTTCCAGTGGGCCAGTTCTGTGGCGCGTCCGGCCCAGGTCTGTTCCCAGAATTCGCTACGACGGCTAGCTGCGCTCTGGGTCCAGTCACTCATGTCTGACCGCGACAGTTGCCAAGTCCTGGTGTGTCCCCATACCAGACAGCACCACCTCCATCTTCTCCTCCTAGCTGTGTGCTGAGGGACTAGATGCCGGCTGTAGTGCTGCGATTACACGACTCAGTGACTCGTTCCATTAGGTCCATGCTACTGGTCATTGAGATAACTAAGTAACAGACAGAACAAGGGGCCCAATACAGTCCAGCTGCTCATCAATGCAAATGTAATGATGACACTTGTAAAATGAACTGCAAGAGTGCAGTGGGATGTGGAGCTAGTTATGGGCTATAGATGGGTTTTTATAGAGTCCATTTGCATGCGGAGCTAGTTATGGGCTATAGATGGGTTTTTATAGAGTCCATTTGCATGCGGAGCTAGTTATGGGCTATAGATGGGTTTTTATAGAGTCCATTTGCATGCGGAGCTAGTTATGGGCTATAGATGGGTTTTTATAGAGGCCAGTGGGATGGGAGGGGGGGCTCCATCATGTGCTGACCATCCTTACTGTCCTCTCCTTCTGCTTCAGCAGCGACTCCTGCTCCCAAGGCGCCTGCTGGGCCGCGGGCCCCCTCTGCGCGCCCCCCGTGGGTGACGGACCCCGACTTCGCCGACCGCTACGCCCCGGACAAGACGAGCACGGTGCTGACGCAGCACACGCAGCCGGCGGAGCCCACGCCCATGCAGAACCGCAGCTCCATCCTGCAGGCCGCCCAGCAGGGGCCCAACGCCACCGGGGGCGCTGGAGGCAACGGCCGCACCCCGCTCTGCGGTGCCTGCAACAAGGTCATCAGGTGGGTGTCTGCTGCCCCCTGTCTGTGGCCGCCCCTTACTGCACCCTCATAGAGACTCCCAGGCCTCTGGCTGTGGCCGCCCCTTACTGCACCCCCATAGAGACTCCCAGGCCTCTACTGCACCCCCATAGAGCCTCCCAGACCTCTGCACCCCCATAGAGACTCCGAGACCTCTGCACCCCCATAGAGACTCCCAGGCCTCTGCACCCCCATAGAGACTCCCAGGCCTTTGGCTGTGGCCGTTCCTTACTGCACCCCCATACAGTCCCAGGCCTCATGTTAAGGTCCTCCAGGTCCTAAGGTCCTTCACTCAGTCGGACTGTCCAGAGGTGTTAAACGGCAGCTTCTCTGGAGGCCGTGCAGGCTATAAGTGCAAAAAAAGGGAATGGAGATTTATTAGAAAAAAAGATTGACAAGGAGGTATCACATAGCGTTAAGTACAAGCTCACTTCAAACAGGGCTCTGAGCTCTGGCTCTATAGCACTTTGTGCTAAACCGGCGTGTCGGAGGGGTCTGACCGGACATCTCCATTAAGTGCCCCTTGTGTTCCCGAGCCTTTTCTTAGTGCTTTGTCCTGTTGTGGATCCCAACACTGCATCTTTCCACTGTGCTAATGTACAGGGTGAAGGTGTATGAGACATTTGTTTGTGTGTGTGGGTCTTTGTGTATGTGCATGCCTGTGTCAATTGTGTGTGTGTGTGTGTGTGTGTGTGTGTGTGTGTGTGTGTGTGTGTGTGTGTGTGTGTGTGTGTGTGTGTGTGTGTGTGTGTGTGTGTGTGTGTGCGCGCTTGGGTGTTTTAGAGGTCGCTATGTGGTAGCGCTGGGTCGTTCTTGGCACCCGGAGGAGTTCACCTGCTGTCAGTGTAAAGTGCTTCTGGACGAGGGAGGCTTCTTCGAGGAGAGAGGCTCGGTGTACTGCACCAAGTGCTACGACAACCGCTACGCTCCCAATTGTGCCAGATGTAAAAAGAAGATCACAGGGGTGAGTTTGGGTGGAGGGTTTCACACATATTTACAAATCAGTAGCTGTTATTATATCTACCAAATACCATTTCAGATCATATTCCATTATAAGAAGTTTGTGTATTAAAAGATTAGTCTGTTATTATATAAGAGTTTTCTTCATTACATTTGAATTACAGCATTAGTTACTTAGAGTAATAGCATTCATTAATAGCCACACACTATTTGTATGTATTTATATACAGTATGTGTGTATAACATGCTAAGAAAGAAGGCATTCAGTTCAAAAGAAGAGAGCTAAAAGCGTTGTTTGCGAGGGCTAGATTGATGGTGTGTGCAGGAAGGGTGTGGCGGGGGTTGTGTGGATCAGTGGCTGGTCAGTGCCCTCGTATGACAGAGAGCGGACGGATGGGCCGCCATGTCACATGACTAACTGCGCCAGGCTGCCCTGCTGCACCTGTCTCGCCCACTCCGCTGACAGACTGCGCTCATGCTCACCAGGCTAATGGGAGCTGCTAGGGCTGTGGGTTCAGAGAGTGAGTGTGAGTGTGAGTGTGAGTGTGAGTGTGAGTGTGAGTGTGAGTGTGAGTGCGGGTTTATGT
>NW_027468657.1:13604926-13619926 GCF_046254945.1 Alosa pseudoharengus
TCAATAAATATTGTACAATATTTGATTGGTTGTTTTTCTGTGTAGGTATTTCCTACCGAATACAACGAATACCTGACTGGAACACATAAGGGATGCCCACTGATCCTTTCACAAAACAAAACCATCACCTCATCTTCTATGACTTCTCAACAACTTTTCAACTTCTGTTCTCAACAACAGATATGACAAGATATCACAGCTTCACACCTGACTTCTAATGTATAGGAGATAAAAACCAGCTTGCACCAAAACAATAATTAATTCAGCCCATAGTTAACAATATATAATTTATTTACATCCATTTCAGGTTGAATTACTATACATACCTTTCTGAAATTTCATAGATATATATGTACATAAGGCCAAGTAAAGACTTGAAAGCACTTAGAAACCAATTTCCAAAATTCTACCCACAAATCCATATCATTGTCCAAAAAGTACAGAGAACCTTCAAGGATAGGTGTCCCATTTCCACAAAATTGTTGACGACAATTTACATTGATAGAATAAGGAAAAGTAAAAAAAAAAAAAGAATAAATAATTATAACTAAAGAAAATAATTATACAATTGCATAAGCGCTGTGTCATGTTATAAGTACAGCATTTTTGACTTGCAGAAAGGCAAGAAACATTGAATAAAGAAATTCAATTAAAACATTCACAGGTACACAATTCTATTGTTCTCAGTTTTGAAAAAAAGTGAAAAGTAACAAAACAACCGTCAGAGCAAAAAGTAGAAGCACACCCACATACATACATACATACTGACACACTCACTCACACACACACACACACACACACACACACTAAACATATGTCAGCTGACGACAGAACAACTATGCATGAAGCTGAGAAAAGAAAGCCCAGTCATGGGGGAAAAGCGTTAGCTTCTCTGGGGAGTTATCAGGAGAGCTACTAACTGCTTATGTGCCAACAAGGGAACAATTTTTTTGTGTGTGGGGGAAATTTGGCTGCTTTACCATCTCTCTGCAAGTAACAGTAGGCTGCGATGATAATGCTGTGTCCAGTGTGGAATAATGCACGACAGGGCTTGTGTGTTAGTGGACAAGAATGGACACATACGCACAGTAGTCAAAGAAGAAGCTAATACAGTAGTAGTGCTTCATAGGACAAGTCAAAGTGATGAATGAGCCACTCCAGCTCTTCCTGTGGGATGTCCTGTGGTCAGGGGAGACTACCTGAGGCCTGTGTAATGGACGTATGGATACTGTGTGTACGGCAGCAATGTTATTCTTCTCGACACCATACTACAGTCTTCTTGGACAGATGTGTTTTAACTGGGGTGTCTTTCTCCAACCGTCGACATGTGTAGGAGTGATACGTTAGTTACTTGTCAAGTCATGAGCTCAAAACTGTACAAACATACGTACACAGCATCAGGACAAAAAGAAAAAACAAAACAAAGTATACAAGCTTCTGGCAAACAGTCTAAACCTTAAACACCGCAGAAAAAGTATTTGTTTAATGCTATATAACCAATGAACAGTAGGCAAACACGTCACAGGTTATACGATTGACAAATGTTACGCCAGCAGTCTGTCTTTTTTGGCTCCATATTAAAATCATGTACATTTACTTTACAAAGTGCTATAATAAAACAGATTGAGTGTTGTCTCTGGTTAGAATGACTGATACGCAAATGCGATTTATTAGTCACGGTAAATAATCCTGCATGATCTGAAGATGTGTGGGATGGCATTACACAAGTGATATTATGAACCTGACAGAAATGTCTTTAAAAGGCAATGGAAAATAAAATGATAAAAAAAACATGTAAATAGTGTGTGTGTGTGTGTGTTGATACATATTTATAACTTTGGTAGTCAGTGCCACTCATGGGTACTAGGGTGTACATGAACATTTTGTTCTTGATACAAAGGAACTCCATTCCAAAGGCAGTTTAGAGGAACTATTATATCACAAATCGCTAGAATGACAGTGCTGATTCGAACACAAAGACCATGATAATCTGAATCTGAACAACTCGGAAATGCCTGAAGCATATGGCCATTAATTTAATTAGACGGTTAGTTATGCCCTGTGAACAGCCTTTCATTCTGTGTGAGACTGCGTACTGGGAAGGATCTTTTGAGAAACATGTCCTCTCCACCCACTTGACCTCCAGTTTCTGGAGAGAGAGAGAGAGATAGAGACACACAGAGAGAGAGAGCAAGAATTCCCTCTTGGATTTTTTTTCTCACAGCCTTAACTTTTCTCCTCTGAAGCCTCCGGCTGACCCTCGAAACATCTCCACATTCACGGATTCAGCAAAGACACTCAGACAGACATTTGTGGAGGCAGAAGGAACCCTAGAACCCTTACAGTGAAGCAGAACTCCATAGAGTTAGGTGTGAAATAAAACCTAGAACGCCAAACTATTCTCTAGAACCAGAGAACCAGGCTTTTTGAGGAGTGTCCCTTTAAGCGTGGCTAGGTTCACATTTTGAACCTAATAAGCCATTATTGGACACAAATTGCTCACCGCAATCTCTTCTATGGTTTTCACACAATGTTAGTCATTCCTCTGCCTTATTGATTTAAAGAGGGAATATACCTCTCTCTTAGTGGTGCCAGCCATAACCTGCGGTGAAACATCCATTATCCTCACAGAAATAACGCTATCAAAAATAATTTGCTCCTGGAGATACATTTGGAAAATGTATGAGCTTTCACACACACATACATTGAATGCCCTATAGCCGGACGGCTTACATATAAAAAAGAGAACCATCACGACACATTATATTATCAACAGAAAAGCGTTCAGCAATGTGCCATTTTGCTTCCGATATGCAGTGTGAGCTGTTTGTTTCTGTCCACTGTACTGACAGACAAATATTACGGATGGATAATCCATCTTTGATTTGCAACTATGCTAGATGGTCAATTTTTCCCCTGGATGACACAGCATATTTAAATTCTCTAGCCAATTAAGTTAAATTTTGTGCTTCGCACTGGTCACAAAGACAGGTCAACAGCTACACCTTGCACCTGGAAAATAGACTTGAATAGGTGACTAAACTCACTTTAAAGCATTTTTTCAACATTACAGACAAACTGACTAGCAACAACAAAGAGAATATCTAACCCAAGCCTTGTCCAAGTGGCCGGCAGACTCCCGACACATCTGGTGTGAATCGGCCAGTGTTCTTTGACATGGCCTCTCCTGCAGATCTCTCGCACAGCAAATTGCATAAAGTGGCTTTCCATTATAAATATGGCTGTTCCTTTCGTCACTCCATCGCACAGAGCCAAGGAGAGACACCTGAACTGGTATTGGGCAGTATTCTTTTTTTAATCCCTTTTTTTCCAACCATCCTTAAATCTGATCCATCCTAATTTGGTTACTTGTGTGTGACTCATCGTGGGAGTCAACACAGTTTAGACCCATTTCTACATATTGCATTTTAAAATATATACACATAAAAGTCACTTTTTAATCATCTTGAACTTTTGTTCATTTTACCTCCTGCCATGCTGCCATAATTTTATCCTTGATTTCCTTCCTAAACGATGCAGAATCCCTCATGAAAAAGGTATTGGGCAAATTGATTGTATGAGGAATAGCAGAAGAAACAACAAAATAAAATAGCACAGAAATAAAAATGCTCAATCTGACTTTCCTTCTACTTACTGTGGCAGTGAACCAATCTCACCATGTCGAGCTCTGCCCCCCCCCCCCCCCCATGGCAACCAAACATCTAATTGTGGACCTTTGCGAAAAGCTCTCATTTTTCCCCTTGCTCGACTTTGCTCACAAAACACACCAAAAGATGGACACGCTGGGCTCTCATAGGCCAAAAAGATGGACACGCTGGGCTCTTGTAAGCCGGCGCACACAGGCTGGGGGAGTGGACTCATCTCTCGGTATGAGGGAATGGACTTCAGCGGCTCAGTACAGTCAGTGCGACTCCGTCTGAAGGGGGGTGTTCATTTTGGCTCCTCCTACAGGCGAGGAGGAGGTGACGAGGAGGTGTCAGAGCTCCTGACACCCCCCTCAGTCCCAAACCAGTGTGTGTGTTTGTGTGTGGGAGTGTGTGTGTGTGTGTGTGCGCGTGTGTGTCCACTGTTGCAGTCACTGTGTGTGTGTGTGTGTGTGTGTGTGTGTATGTGTGTGTGTGTGTGTGTGCGCGCGTGTGCGTATGTGTCTGTAACCACTGTTGCGGTCGCTTTGTGTTTGTGTGTGTATATGTATATTCACTGTTTGCGGTCGCCGCTAATCGGGGTTAGCACTCGCCGTCCGACACCAGGAAAATCATGGCCTCCTGCTTGCCGATCTCGGCCATGACGGCGGCCAGCTGGTTGAGGTTGCCGCTGTGGAAGTGCTGCGACTCCCACAAGTCCAGGATCACAGAGGTGGGGCTCGGCTTGGTCGCAAAGAAGCTCATGTGCCTGCAGCAGAGATATGGACCGCAGGGAGAGAGGGGGGAGAGAGGGAGGCAACACAAGAAAGGAGGAAGGAAGGAAGGAAAGAAAATGGAAAGAAAGAGGAAGACAGAAAGGAAGGGAAAAAGAAAGGAGGAAAGGGGGGAAGGAAAAGAGATATAATGAATGCAAATATTGCACTTGGAATCTTGTCATTTCTAGTAGTTCAGTAAAGCCCTCTCTCTGACGATGACTCACGCGCTAGTCTCTCACAGAGCTTCTCTCACCGTCAACCCACTTTGGTCAAATAGTTTCAGTCAGATTTAGAAAACACACACACACACACACACACACACACACACACACACACACACACACACACACACACACACACACACACACACACACACACACACACACACACACACACACACACACACACACACACACACACACACACACACACACACACACACATATTCATTTCATAAACACTTCCTGCTCTGCGCACTTACATAATTATCTTTATACCCCCTTTACTTGAGAAGGTTAAAAGAGAAGGAGGCTGATGGTTGAAGTGGTTTATTCTTTGTTGGAGTTTTAAAAGGCAGAAGAAGATGGAAATGTTTCGGTGTGGTAATGCCCGTCGTTAGCGTGAGAGGCGCCTTATGTAATGGGTTATTATGCATGCAGTGTGCTGCTGTGTGTAGGGCCGCCTGGGGGACGCAAATGTTTATGACCATCATGAGTTATGCACTCTCTCCCACAGTTTCTCACTTATTATGCAAATTACATTATCTTAGCAAAAATCAATAAACGGAAATTATATTTTTTCCCCGGCCCAACAAGTCATTTCAGCCTTTTGCGTCCGTTTTCACTGGGGATGCAAGAGAGCTGGAGGCTTTTTTTTGTTAGATGTGGGAAGTACTGTATGTGTACGCCCTAGTTGCCTTTAGCTGCAGCTATGTTACGCAGGTAGAGCGCATGACCTTTTCCATTGACCATGCGGAACCTTTCAGATCAAAGCTGATCAATACCAACAAAAGCGGTGACCCCTTTAGGTTGCACCGTTGATGTGGTGGTAGAGCATGTCCCAAAGGTACCTGAAGTGGCTTGTTCGATCTAATGGCCTTTTTCTGTTCTTCAAATGCCTGGGGGGAGGGGGGGGTGGCGGGGTGGCTGTGGGGGTTTGGAGTTGTTTTTTACATGCCACACTCTTTTGTAGGAGTGATTGGCTCCAAGGTTGAGGGGGGCTAACACTTATACACAAACTATTCGCTGTTACAAAAACAAAACGTTCAAGCTCCCACTTTATGCAGCTAAATGATAATTGATCTCATCTCATCGGCCCAGACCATTAAAGAACCAGTCCAGGTCTACTGCAAACTGTAATTAATCGAAGTGCTCTACAGGTCGAAATGAAGTCCACCCACATTGTTTTGCTCAAACTTTGCGACTCTAAATGGACAAATAATTGAATCCCAGTCTGGTTGTTTTGGTTGGCAGTGGTCGAGTAATTGGGCGGTCTGGTGTTCGGGGGGAGGTGAGGTGTGGGGGCGCAGAGCCTGACCTGTCGAGTTTCAGCCTCTGGGCCAGTAGCCTCCAGTCGGCTCCGTTGGGGCAGGGGGCATCCAGGCTGCTGCAAATCTTCTGCCGGATGAGGTAAGGGATCTGGAACGCGCTGGGGCCGGCCAGGGCCGGGGTGCTGTTGTCCATCAGCAAAGACTCGTAATCCAGGGTCCGGTTGTCCTATGGAGAGGACACACCAGATATTTACCTTCTACACTCATTTGCCCCTTCATTCATCTGTGCATTTATTCACTGAAAAAGCAGAATGGCACAGTTAAACAAGTGAAACAAATGAGACTAGCATGCTATACCCTCATATCCGTCTGCAGTGACACTGTACTGCTAGTAACGTCTGTTACT
Organism: Alosa pseudoharengus; assembly: GCF_046254945.1. Taxonomy (NCBI): domain Eukaryota; kingdom Metazoa; phylum Chordata; class Actinopteri; order Clupeiformes; family Clupeidae; genus Alosa; species Alosa pseudoharengus. The sequence continues at coordinate 13,611,242 of NW_027468657.1, forward strand.
CCATGCAAGATGTGTGAGATTTGCGTCCAATCGAGCTGTTCCTCAGGGCTAGAATGGTATTTGCCATAACTGTATTAGCCATAAAATTCCATATAATGCAAAGCTATTAATTATCAAGTAGCATACCATAGAACTTTCACAGAAAACACTATTTACAATCTTAAAGCCAATTTCCTGGGGCTGCAACGCATTGCCTTTTCTCATTATAATCCATCATTGCTGGAGTGCAGGATTCCCTTTTCCAGACAATCTGTCGCCACCTATAACAGATCAGCATAAGAGCTGCAGTTAATTAAACTATGTACCCGCGCCTAATCCCATCTGTTAAGATTTCACGCGCAACGAGCACATCGTTGTTTTTGACGCTTAAAAAAAAAAAAAACCTACTGGTCAGAACTGGTGCCTGTTGACCCCTGGCACTGCTATTGGTCAGCTGGCCGAACGGAGTTTCCTGGCTGAGCGGAGTTGCCTGGCACGGAAGCATGGGTTACCTTGGCGATGTTGAAGTCCAGGCTGAAGCTCTGTCCCTCCCCCTCCACCTGCCAGACGCACAGCTGGCCGGTGAGATCGCAGGTGCTGAGGCTCAGGCGCTCCAGAGTGAAGGTGCAGTGCAGGCTGCGCTGGGAGCCGCTCCAGATGTGGTAGAACGGAATCTCCTGAAAACACAACCGCAAGACATGGGCATGTTACAACATGCTCTTCCTATGGGCCTCCCAAATCATGTTGACCTACACCTCAAATAACTCAATTCTTGAGAACACTTACATACTCAAAATCTAAAACCTCAAGTTTGATAAACAGAATACAATGATGAGATATTATATATATATATATATATATATATATATATATATATATATATATATATATATATATATATATATATATATATATATATATATATATATATACACACATACATACATAATTGCAAAAGGGTTCTCGACTGTTGTAGAAAGAAATGGCTGATCTTTAATGCAATATATACATTGCCCATTATCAACAACCATTCATCCAATGTTCCAAAGGCACATTCTGTTTACTTATCTGATAACATTTTTGTGTGTGAATGTGCATGTGTGTGTGTGTATATATATATATAAACAGTACAGTGGAGTTCTCCAGTGCTCTTGGAGATGGGAACCAAAACCATGAGAGGAAAACTGGCATTAACATATGGGGTTCATATTGGAGGTCTTCCAATACAGTACTTGAATACTCACACACTTCATCACTGTTCAATTTAAGCTACTCTTAAAGTGGGCCAATTGTGTATTGTAAGGTATAATGTCTGTACAGTAGTTCTGATAAAGAATCAACTGATGTAGAGATGATTATGATTTCACATGAGGTCAATGAAGCAACCTGTTTGTAAGACAGGACATAACGTTACTGAACATTCTACAGCTTAAAAACAGACACACACACATAGGGGAAATATTTCATATTGGCGAGTACACAGCAGTTAATCTTTGATTTATTTTGGAAAATAACCAAAATAAATAAATCAACACAAACAGCTGTAAGACATGTCCAGACATGTACAATCTTTTTGAAAAGCAAGAAAGAAAAAAATCTCTCCACAAATGTTAATCAAGTGAGGCTCCTGCTCGCGGCCTGCGAGACTCGGCAGAAAGCGTGGGCATCAGCAGAAGAGCCCTTATGCAGCGTAAAGGTTTTGTTTCATGATTTATGATGTCTCTCTCTCGGCTCCACGGCTCAGCTAAGCAAGGTGTGGAAGCTCTTTATGTGAAGTCTGTAAGTGTTCGCACGTATAAAATCCCAAGCTTAAATAACCGAACGGCCATGTTAAAAAAAAAAAAAAGCGAATATGTCTCAGACTTAAAAGAATACCAGTTGGGGGGCTAAAAGCAAACACACTACGTCACCGACTGCTACATCCAGCATTACACTGACGGGAACAATAAAGTTAAACTAATCCAACCGGCTCCTGTCCAGGCTCTCGGAGATCCAGTGTAATGCATTATATATAAGCATCTCTGCAAAGTTAGATTTCTAGAGAAAACTCTCCAGACAAATGGAAATATTGCATCTGTGGATGAGGGTATTACTATGGCTTTGATGTTCATGAGCTTTACAATTCCTAGGGATGACAAACGCAATTTCGCCAGGACAACTACGGACACCAGGCTCAATAGTCACTGTTGGTTTCTCGCTGTGTGTGTGTGTGTGTGTGTGTGTGTGTGTGTATATGTGTGTGTGTGTGTGTGTGTGTGTGTGTGTGTGTGTGTGTGTGTGTGTGTATGTGTGTGTGTGTGTGTGTGTGTGTGTGTGTGTGTGTGTGTGTGTGTGTGTGTGTGCCAACGCAGTGTCAGCTTTATTCACTCCCCCTCTCATTTCCCTGGAGTGGCGGCGAGGTCAGCAAGCCACAGAGAGGTTAGAATCCTGCGCTCTCCTTTATAGATTCCTCCATGCATTAGTGAGAGCTCTGATGCGCTGCAGTTCCACAGACCGGCCCAGTGGGGGAGCTGTTGCACAGGCCCACAAATAAATAAAAAAAGGTGAGAGTGAAAAAGAAGAGTGAGGAAGAGAGGGAGGGAGAGAGAGAGAGTCCTTAGAGACAAACAACTCACAAAGAGATAAGACAGACCTTTCTCTGTGAGCTGTGTAACTCTCTCCAAATGAACCGGAGATGTCTGGGGTTCACGGCACCAGAGGGGCTGCATCTCCTTCATTCTCTCTCCACCGCTCTGCTAACCTCTGGGCAGCACGGGGTCACAGCCCGGCACAGCTACCCCATCTACCCCCACCCCTCTCCCCTGGGCTCCCCCGTCTCATGTCTGGGATCCTGCTTCCGCACCCGTGGGAGATTCCACGTCACCCATCGTCAAATCAGAGTGGACAGGCCCATACGCTTTACATCCCAAATGAGCTCTTCGGCGCCCCCTGTGGAGGCGAAATAGAGAAGATGGCTGCCGGTCCATTGAGGGTAGGTGAGTTTATGCTTGTGTGTGTGTGTGTGTGTGTGTGTGTGTGTGTGTGTGTGTGTGTGTGTGTGTGTGTGTGTGTGTGTACAGACCCTCAGAGATACCGTGTGAGCTCCAGCAGCTGCTGCTCCTCTCTCTCTCTCTCTCTCTCTCTCTCTCCCCTCTCTCTGAGTCAAGGCCGGGCTGGCTATTAGGAGCCGCCGGCCTGCAGACTCCCGCTGCACCTGGGCTGCCCTTTCAAGGGCCCACTGTGTGGCCCCGCGGGTCTGGCAACGGCGTCTAACGAGCCACAGGCTCACAGACTACTGCTCCCTGGCCCATGATGGAGAGAGATGGAGATGGAGACGGGGGTGGAGGTATGGTAACGGAGCGGGAATGAGACGCTCACTGGGATGAGACTGATTATGAGCTTGTACTTTACTCTGGGGACTGTTAGCATGGCCCTTATGACATGCACTGTACCTACAGCCATTTAGGACAACAACTCATCATGCATACATTAGCTTTATTTCATGATCACATTAGCATTTTTGGTCAACAAAAAACTAATTGTTGACAATTTGTTGATAGCCATGAATACACGTAGAGGGGTACACATCGTTACACATTTCTTGGCCCTGGCTGGTTAGGTAATTTAAGTGATTTACTTATGCAAATTTATTACAGAAATGTTATGCCAAAGTTAATTTAGCCAAGATGGCAAACCACGCTTTTGTTGACATAGACTCATGACTAACTTTAATACTTTACTATGGGAACTAGTAGTGAAGTCTTCAGTATGACAGGCTCAATAAATACATATGAGTCATGTGGCCATGTTAGCAATGCCATGTTGTGCTGCTGCTAATAGTTATGTAAGCAACCTTTACACCTCAAACTTATCTTTCCTGGTCAATCTCGACGAGAGCCTTGGACTCATTAAGAAGTCGTTGGTCCTGAACTAAAGTCCGCTCTCATTTAATTCACCGTGTACATTTAGGGCTAAATCAATACATGCAAGTCAGTATTCCAACACATCCGCGGCGCCCGAAGACTCATTACCAAGCCCAGCTTCATTTCATCTTCATTAAGACTGAAGTGACGGTGGACAAACACTACCAAGGCAAAGAGGCTTGGATGGACGCAGAGAAATGGACATAAGGGTGGTTATACCCTAACAGATGTAGAACAGGAGTCAGGCTGGCAGGAAGGAAAATCAAACAGTAGAAGGTGGACTTGGGTGGGGGGGGTTGGGATGACCCACCTGGTAGCCGGCGAGCAGCTTACTCCTCCACTGGGCTTGGGGCAAGTCATGGATGGACAGACGCAGGTTGTGGTAGCTGTCTTTGAAGAGCAGGACGCGGGGCTCGTCGATCAGCCGACCCCCCAGCTGTTTCTCCATCTGCATCACCTCCTGGGGAACAGACGCAACATGTGCACACACACACACACACACACACACACGCACACACACATGCACACACACGCACATGCGCACACACACGCACACACACACAAAAAAAGAGGGCTCAGGTCAGGGCAGGAAGGATATGAGAAGAGACGAGAGGAGAGAACTCACCATCACATGTGTGCTGGCTTGTCAACATATGTTCCTTCAACACCAGCCCCACACGAGCCCTGACATTGCCCCAACCTCCTGCAAGCTCTCCCCTCCATCTTTCTAAAGACACTAGCCCCACACCAACCCTGACATTGCTCCAACCTCCTGCATGCTCTCCCCTCCATCTTTCTAAAGTCACGCCAAGGTTAGATCATCTTTTGGAGGGGCGTGGAGATGCCAGGCAGAGACCCGCCACAGATACCTGGCACATGGCGAGGCGGGCATCGCGCGGAGAGCCATTAGTCAACGGCTCGTTTGCGTTGCCGCGCTGCAAATCTCCCCTAATTCTGTCCCCAGCTTTTGGTGCCAGGAAAGATTTGCACTGGCAAGTCGGACAGTTTCATCTCCGTAGGGCCAAAAAGAAAAAAAAAAACACACAAAAAAAAACACAAAAACACACAAAAAATCTAGAGGACATGTGTAGAGTTCAGAGTGGCCATCTGGAGTGATGTCATAATAACCCCAGAGTTCATCGCTGATCTATCGCCATTCATTCGGGAGGCATCCTTCATCTCCTGCACCCATCCTTCGGGATCAAGAGGTGCTCGGAAATCTGGAAGGTTCCTCTCGAAGGCTGCCCGCCAAACCCGCCTTGCGCAAAAAAGAAAGACGGATGTGCAGCGGAAGAGAGAAAAAGAGGAGAGAGAAAACTAATTCACTGAATGAGTGCGTTAGAGGACTTGGAGACCTTGTCAAAGAAAGACACAATTTTCTCTAAAAAGGTTAAAAAAAAAAAGAGGTTTAAACGAAAATCACAGCGGTAAGCAGCACAGCATTCAAAAAAAGGCATTGACAAACCGAAACGGCAACAACTGCCAGACAGAGGCTGAGCGAAGATAATTACCATATGTTTGATACTTCTCTGTGTGAATCCGGATGCACACGACATGGTTTTGGAGTGCCGCTTTAATTAAGATGGAGAATCGCTCTGATTTTTTATCTGCACACCCAAGATTCAATTTTCTGCACTCTTTACCCCATTTTGACGAGACTGATTTCAATTAATGCCATAAGGAACCTGCTCATTACCCTTTCCAAATCACGTGCCTATGTCTCCATGTTGAATTTCTCCAGACAGGGAGCCATTTTCTTCCAAACGGGAGTCATAATAATCTAGGCTTTGACAAAACGCCTTGTGTCATCGCGTCCATAAAGGGATGCGACAGAATAATAACACTTTCACCATCAGTCATCCCCCCCAAATGATCCACTCGTCCAGACAGTGGACTAGGATAGGCCTCCATCTGTGCACCTCTGAAGTGTTAATCGACATCGGCGACGTCTGGACCAGGTCAACAAGGTCACAGGTCGGGTCCATCTCATTGGGTCAGCGCTACTAATCTCGCCCACTTCATCCTTTTTCCAGGGACAACAGGAGAGCTTTCTGCGGCTTTGTGGCTTTCGCACGCCGCTCTCAGAAGTGGTTAATTTGAAAACGTTCTTGAACACAATTATCCTTTGGTGGGGGCAGATTAGCATTGCAAATGGCCGCCCGTGGACTCTGCTCTCGCGCTCCTGACCCCTCGGCCCGTCGAGCCGACTGGTGATGGGGGAAGCCGACGAGAGGCTGCCAATTATCCCATTACCCATCTCGAGGACCCCACGAGTGCCAACACACAGCTCGCCAAACCCCCCCCCCCAAAAACACACCCCCCCAAAAATACACCACCCAGTGGATTAGCAAGTCAGGCTGAAAGTGAGATGCATACGCATGGTGTTCCCAGCCTGCAGCGTTTTTATTTTTACTGTTTTTTTTCTGTGCAGGATTCTAACACGTGTTTGTGTGTTTGCCATTGACACCACGTTTCGGAGAGTAATAGCTCAGTTTACGCCCCATTGTCTTATTAATAAATTACATTGTAAGGGTGGGTTATTTATGGGAGGGGAGGGGAAGCAAAATCAACACTCTTATTCATTCTTCTGGAGAGAGAGAGAGAGAGAGAGAGAAAAAAAAGAAAGGAAAAACAGAAAAAGTCACTATGATGAAAATCTAGGAGTGTGACATTAATCAGTGATTCTTGAAACTAGGGATCTCTCTGTGTCAACCTATATGTGTGTATGTGTGTGTGTGTGGTGTGTGGTGTGTGTGGTGTGTGTGGTGTGTGTGTGTGTGTGTGGTGTGTGTGTGAGTGAGTAAGGTGAGTGAAAGACTGGCAGACGGAGAGAGGGAGTGTGAGAGAGAGAGAGAGAGAGAGAGAGAGAGAGAGTGAGTGAGTGAGTGAGTGAGTGAGTGAGTGAGTGAGTGAGTGAGTGAGTGAGTGAGTGAGTGAGTGAGTGAGTGAGTGAGTGAGTGAGTGAGTGAGTGAGTGAGTGAGTGAGTGAGTGAGAGAGAGAGAGAGAGAGAGAGAGACTACATAGCTGAGGACTGAAAGAAATGTCACAGAAGGACTGAACCAGAGGCTGCGTGTGAGCAGAATTTCAACACTGTCAGTGCAGCACCGCTAAGAGCCCGAGACCAAAACTGGGCAACAGCGCGATAGGACTGCCCAGTGCCTTCCTGAGTGGGGAGCCAGAGAGGAAGAAAGGACAGAGACAGAGAGAGAGAGGGAGAGGAAGAGAAAGAAAGACAGGAGAGAAGGAAGGAAGGAAGTAAGGAAAGAAAGAAAGAAAGAAAGAAAGAAAGAAAGAGAGTGAGAGAGACACAGGCAGCTTAACACTTGTGTCTGCGGGTCATGAGAGTGGCTGGCTTTAGAGGGACAGATAACAGGATTACTGGAGCCATGGCCACACTTCTTCCGAGCATGCACACGCGCGTGCACACACACACACACACACGCACACACGCACACGCGCACACACACACACACGCGCACACACACACACACACGCACGCACGCACACACACACCCCATCCTGCTTATCCCCCTTGGCCCCGACCGGCCAGTACCCAAGTAGCGCTCTCAGCCCTTGCCTCTGATGGACTCTGCGTGCTGCGGTCCGTTTGGGACTACCAGAGACACTCGTATAGTTAATCTCCTCACAGCCTGGCCTGACAGAAGGAGGCTAGGCCACTGCAGTGCAGGGAAAAATACAAATAAATAAATATATAGAAAACCCACAGATAGTGCACAGTTGGCCACCAGCAAAGAAAAGATCAATTACAACAACAACAACACCACCAACAACAAAAACAAATAAACAAAACATTTGAGGGCAGTTTGAAAAGTCAAGACAGGGAGGTGCTATAAGGAAAGGGCTGGTGAATAGAGGTGGTGTGTGTGTGTGCGTGTGTGTGTGTGTGTGTGTGTGTGTGTGCGTGTGTGTGTGTGTGCGTGTGTGGGTGTGGGTGTGCTAGCAAGGGTGACTGAAGCGACTACATAAAAAAGCACTTTATAGATTTATAGAGTTCAGCCATAAGAAATAACATGCTTCGCGGCCTTCCGGTATTAGTTTTTAAGGACAGGCGTTGTTTTGTTTTTATTGAGCTTTTCATCAAATCGGGGAGGGTGACACCGGGATGGGCGGTGGTGGCGGCAGCGTGTCGGTAAGACGGTCTGAATAAATGGCTCGATGCCACGGCGGGTTTGTCGACAAGGTTCTTGTAAAAACAGTGCGCTCTCCTTGACCAGTAGCAAGGTGCCAGGAGACATTATGCACCACTTAAAAGACTACTCGAGCCTGTTGTCAAAATAAGCCGGGGAATAACTTTAGGATAATGGCCCTTGGCAGCATATTCCTTTGATTTATCGTGAGGCTGCTATCGCTACTGTCTTGTCACCATATACACACACACACACTTTCTTTGGGGCGTTTTTCTCAAGTTTCACGATGGGATTTTTTTCCCCCTCTTCCACCGTTTTCCTGATGGAGAGACTCCATCACTGTGAGCTCCGGTACCAGTCTCTGGTCCCTTCTGATTAATAACTACAAACGTGAGGAATGCGCCAGCTGGGCTTTACAAATGAGAATGCTGTTTGCTAGTCGAGGATGCACATTTCCCTTTACATAAATCACCAGGGAGTGAAAAGAGGAAGAGGGGGGAAAAGATGACAAGAAAAAAAGAGAGAAAGAGAGAGAGAGAGAGAGGGAGGGAGGGATGTAGCAGGCAGCTACAGTAGGTGTAATATTTCCCCCTGCCCAGCTGCTGTGATAAAGTCGGCTGTCTTGTTTAACTTCACGTCAGCAATCAGCCGCTTG
>NW_027468657.1:13624926-13649926 GCF_046254945.1 Alosa pseudoharengus
TATCATACCATATAATATCATATAATAACATATATTAGCATATAATATCATACCATACAATATCATATAATATCATATAATATCATACCATATAATATCATATAATAGCATATAATACCATACCATATAATAGCATATAATATCATACCATATAATATCATATAATAGCATATAATACCATACCATATAATAGCATATAATATCATACCATATAATATCATATAATATCATATAATAGCATATAATATCATACCATATAATAGCATATAATAGCATATAATATTATACTATATAATACCATATAATATCATATAATAACATATAATATCATACCATATAATAGCATATTTTTCACAACCAATCCCATACAGTGTTCATTAATAGTGTTAGAAAAGACAGAATATAATAGAATCAAATCAAATCTTTAAATGTCCACTGACGTGGAAATTTAAATTGAAAAACAAAAATCAAATATGTTCAGCCAAGTGCTTGGCTAGCCATGGTTTCAGGCTATGAAAGAGAATAACTGTTTTTATTTATTATTTTCTTTTAAGCAACCACACTCTTCCAATATATTGGTCTGTATATCAAATGAAACACAGTACAGTGTAGTGCAGTAACGTAGGGCAGTAGCGTAGTGTAGTGAGGACATATATTCAATTAGAGTCTGTGTCCTCTGGGGCTGTTGACCCTGGCATTGATCATGCAGCGCTTTAACCAGAGTGCTTTCAGTGCTATTTGCATTGCAGAGGTGTGCGGTCATCAGATAGGTCACCTGGAGAGGTTGAGTGGGTCAGGAGTATAGCTTCATAGAGCATGTTCGCTCATTCACCGACTCCAAATTAAATCGTTTCATTTGCATTCATTCATACCCTTGTCGCATACTCATTTATCTCTTCATAGAAAATAAATGAGTCCTTTTGTGGTCATTTGTCTAAGGCGGTATTACACCGCACCCAAAGGTCATTTTAATCCACTTCTTCATACATGCTAGCATCTGGGCACATCTCTGTATGGCCCTGGCCAGTCAAATACAAACATAGCAGTGTTACACACATACAAACACCCATAGCAGTGTTACACACATACAAACACCCATAGCAGTGTTACACACATACAAACACCCAGTCACACAAAAAACGTACATATGCACTCGCTCACTCACTCACATCCCTGTCTCAAAAAAAACTATGTTCTAAAACTGTTATCAAAAAACAAGTACAATTTATGAAACAATAACCCACAGTTCATTTAAGCACAGACAACGGTGAACAGACTGTTACAGAGAATATGAGCTTGTCTGGTAAATTGTTGACAGGTCAGATATGATGAATTTATGATATCTGTTTCACAGTCTCTGGGGCTGTTAATTAGGAGATGTGGCCAGACTGTAAAACAAGTTTAAAATGAAACTGATAGTGATTCACGGCCAATCCACTTGGACTCAGACACTCAATACCATAAATGACTTATTAATCAATTAGTTCCCCAATAGGTTCATTCACCTCTCAATAATTGCCCAGAGATTAAATAATTTCAGGTTTTTCTGATCTTAGTAGTTTTGCATTTTGTGTAATCTCAGCAGGACAGAGATAAGGAGAAAAAAGAGAGAGAGAGAGCGTGTGTGAGGGAGAGAGAGAGAGTGAGAGGGAGAGAGAGAGAGTGAGAGGGAGAGAGAGGAGAGAGAGGGGGAGGGAGAGACAGAGAGAGAGAGAGAGAGAGAAAGAGAGACAGAGAGAGCATGAGTTAGGGAGAGAGAGAGAAATGTCATATTATCATGAGGTTACTAAGAAGTGCAGAGCTCCTTTATATCCCAAAGGGAATCCTTGGTGTGCTCACCACTACACATGCAGGAATCATCAGCAGAGCTAAATGAAGGAGCTGGAGACGGGTGGCGCCGTTTAGGTGGAATGGGAGACATTCCTGCAGCGTTTGATGGCCTCTCATCATCACCCAACATCAGACGCACATTCAAACATGGCCTCCTAGCTTGAATTTAATTGGGACTGCGGAAAAAGGCGGATACCCGCTGGTAGGCTGCGTCCCTTAAAGAAGATTCGCTTCAAAGAGATTTACATTTACTTCCTTTTGGCCCTCCACCCCTCTCCACCCCCCACCCTTTACCCCCGTTATCCAATCAGCTACTGTAAAACATTCCCACAGCCATGCCCCCGGGGATCCTTAGCCAGGAAATTAAATCCCGTGATCAATAAAATCAGCCACTATCTTCATCAATGAAATTAGCATCGACACGAGCCATTTACTGCCCCGCCACAATGAAGTCTCATTTCATTTTATTTTTGGCAGCACGGCATATTATTTATTTATTTCCGCCTCAACAACCCCCCCCCCCACCCCAGCACCACAAACGCCTCGGTTCAATTGTCATCACGTTCAATATCAACAAACAAACAGAGCTTGTGTTTCGTCTCACGCGCGCCACTCGAGCCACGCCGCTGTTCTGATTTTTCCCGGCCAATATGCATTTATCATCGCCACCGCTCCACATTAATTAGCTTGGCCCCGACCTGCCACTGCTCCATTCTCCAGGACAAACTTTTATCCCTCCCTTGTTTTCCCCATCTCTCTTTCTTCATCCCTCTCTCTCTCTTTCTTTCCTTTCCTCTCCTCTCTGTGTCTCCTCCCCCCTCACCTGCATGGCCTGTCCAACCTGCAGGCCTGCAGGCTATATTTGGTCCTGCTGATGATTAAAAGTGGTCGTCTAACCCGGGCGTAAGACAGGCCAATTCATCGTGCAGACGCCCCATCGCTGCCACACCAAGGGGTCTGAATAATTTATGCACAATATCGAACATGAAAGAGGACCTGCGCTGTGCACCCCTCTCCCCATCCCCACCACCCGCCCTGCCTCAACACCCTACTTCCTCCTCCCCACTCAGAGCGGCATCTCGGCCTCACGGTGGACTATTAAACACACGCCGAGCTGCAGTCACAAGCAGGCAAACACACACACACACACACACACACACACACACACACACCAGCGACAGCACAGAGACACAGATATGCGAACAAAGAGGAGACAAATAAAAAAGCACGCCTGCGATTAGGCCATAACAGCAGTTGAGCTTCAGAGAGAGAGAGGGAGAGAGAGAGAGAGAGAGAGAGAGAGAGAGAGAGAGGGAGAGAGAGGGAGAGAGAGAGGGAGAGAGAGAGAGAGAGAGAGAGAGAGAGAGAGAGAGAGAGGGAGAGAGAGGGAGAGAGAGGGAGAGAGAGGGAGAGAGAGAGAGAGAGAGAGAGAGAGAGAGGGAGAGAGAGGGAGAGAGAGAGAAGAGAGAGGGGTAGAGATAGAATACGAGAGAGGGAGAGAGAGGCAGAGAGAGGGAGTGCGTACAATAGGGGATGTTTAGCATTAAGTATTTGCCATGTTTTTTCTTCTTCTTCAGAGTGGCTAAATGGTAATGGAGTAGATTATTTCCACACAAAGCAACACGTCAGCAACTACATAAATATGAAGAGGAAGTAAATTACAGCACAGAGCAGTGAAGTCCCTATAAAGGATGAATGAACTAAGCTGCCCAACCCCTTTATGTGTGGTGTGTGTGTGTGTGTGTGTGTGTGTGAGTGAGTGAGTTATGTGAGTATGTCTGTTCCAATAAGTTGAGTAAGGGGCAAAGGCAGAGGTGAGGTGCTTCCGTGTGCTCTGGTCATCCCCCGGTCAGTTACCCCTGTTACCCCCATCCCTTTCCAGGTCCTCACCTCCCAAGCGCCCTCGTACGTCTGCTTCTTCAGCCGGACGGCCCAGTTCTCGGGGACGGCGTCGGAGCAGTGGTCCATGCTGAGGATCACGGGCCGGGTCAGCATCACGCCGGGCGGCCCGCAGCTCACCACCGGGCCCAGCAGCGTCTGGCCGCCAGCGAGGGGCAGCCTGAGGGGGGCAGCGAGGGGAGAGGAGAGGGTGAGAGGAGGGGTGGACCCTGGCTGAGTGCGGCGATGGATGGCCACTGTCAGGGAGGCCAGTGCTGCTTTTTTTTTTACGAGACCCGCAGCGGCTAAAAGCCCCAGCATCTGTCTTGCCTCACCTAGGCTGTGTTAAACGCACCGGGCCAGCTCCAGCTGTGGAGCACACAGCCAGCCAGATAGCAGGCCAGGGCCAACAACTAAATATGAAGAGCATTAAATACAAACACGCACACACACACACACACGCACAAACACACATACACACACAAACACACATGCACACACAAACACAAGCACAGGCACACACCAACACACACACCAACACACACACACACATGCAGACACACACACACAAACACACATGCACACACACACACAGGCACACAAACACACACACAAACACACATGCACACACAAACACACAAACACACAGGCACACAAACACACACACAAACACACATGCACACACAAACATACATGCACACACAAACACAGGCACACAAACACAAGCACAGGCACACACCAACACACACATGCAGACACACGCACACATACATGCACACAAAGGTTTGCCATCAACCTTGAGCTGCACTGCAACCTGCTGAGACGCAGGACAACCAGCGCGTTCACTTCTCTCTGGCAGTGATTTGTTTGCTGCCGCTACAGATCAGACTCCTCGTACCTCCTCCTCGAAACTCCCCCCTTCCCTCTCTCTCTCACACACACACACACACACACACACACACACACACACACACACACACACACACACACACACACACACACACACACACACACACACACACACACTCTTTCATTCTTCTCTTTTCCCCTCGGCGCCCGCCCGCTGACAGAGCTGCCTAAGCCAGGGGAAACCAAATGCTTCAGACTGCTTCTATCAGCGTCTGCTTCCTCGGGCCTGGATCCCTGTGCGCTCCGATTCTTTGGTGACACGGAGGACGGACGGGGGGGGGTTACAAAAGTTACAACACAGAATGGGGACCCACCTTAAATCTTCCTTCTTCTGAACAGTCAGATAGATCTCGTAGATCTTCCCTCTCGGGATGGCCTCAGGAGGGATGAGCAGACTGATTCCTGATGCAAACGACAAGGAGAGGGAGAGAGGGACAGAGGGAGAGAGGGACAGAGGGAGAGAAAAGAGAGAAAGAGTCACTGTCTTTTGTTTTGTTCCTGCGTGTGTTCCTGTGTGTGGTTCAACTCTTCCCCAGGCGCATGTTAGTCCAGAGAGTGGATCCATGTGCCCACATGTCCCACACGTGTCCAAAAACAAAATGGCCTCCAACGGCAAGGTCACAGAGCCGCCCCTGCATGCTGCATCGCCACATCTGCATTGCACACCCTCGCCCCCACCCTGCCACACACCCACATGCGCACACACACACACACACACACACAAACCCCACAGTGAACAATTACCAGAGACAAAAGGCACACAGGGAGTTGCCATCACGGGAAACACAGTCTTTACAAACTCATCCACAAACAGTAGGAAGGGGAGAGGGCCGCTGTCTGCTTACTGTTCAAACTCTCACTAATGAGAACTGGAGTCAGTGGCATTAAGTATTGTGACGTTTCTGTGCTTATTACCCTCGTGAGGGTACAGAGGGAGTGTAAGCAGTGATGGGGGAGGGAGAAAGAGAGAGAGAGAGAGAGAGAGAGAGAGAGAGAGAGAGAGAGAGAGAGAGAGAGAGAGAGAGAGAAAGAGAGGCTGGGCTGTTAGTTCATTTTGTTTATGTACTTAATAATTTAATAGTAATACCCCTTCTGCTTAATTAAACAGCTGCAAATGGTATCTGGAGATATGGCCAATTTCACAAGAGTTCATAAAGGCTTTAATTATGCATCATACTGTATATAGTTCATTATATTTATTAATTACATACTTATTATGCAAATTCACATCAATTATATGTATTACTCCTTAAACTCATTCCACTTGAACAATGTATATAAACATAGATGAAATAGAAACCATATATCAGCAGATGTACTACTATATCTATTTGCTCTCGTAATAATTATTCTGACATGTGATCCCAGATCCATCATTTTCACCAAACTTTAGCTGTTGCCACTGAACCAAGACGGTACTGAAGGTACTTAGACAAATTCATCTGATGAAGACACCCCCCCCCCACCCCACCCCCACCACTACTACTGCCGTTTTGCACTTGCTGTGACCTGGACTCATTTTCAGCATGGCAGCATGATGATGGTCTCCCAGCCGACGCGGAGAGAAGTGGATGGAGGAGAGAGGAGCTAATTGGTTTGAACGCAGTGTCCTTGGAGTGGATCGTGTTGCCGTCTCTGGGACTGTGCATATCATTTGGCCCCAGCCCTGGGAGCTCAGCTCTTGCATCACTTGGCAAGACAGCCTGTACTCCAGCTCATCAGGCAAAAAAAAAACCCACACACATTCAATGGAACAGGGGGAACTGCTAATAGGTCTTAATTTGCGGCAATACCACAGAGGCCGTCACCTGTGTGTGTGTGTGTGTGTGTGTGTGTGTGTGTGTGTGTGTGTGTGTGTGTGTACGCCTCCTCCTTGTCATTTCATCTCAGCAGCACGACCAGATATCGGCAGCTGTCGGCCTCTGATAGGCTCTTAAGTCCAACAGATAGAGCCGCCCCGGATTATGTCGCCGCTGGATCGGACGCTTTCATCTTCAAATCCCTACTATCGGTGCGGCCCCATTTCTCCCAGGTGGCCCAGGTGATCTCCACGTGCGGCGAGCTCAGTGCACTCAGTGTTCCGCAACAAAACCACCACACATTTGAAGCATTGCTTACACGCAACTCCCACCTCTAACCCCCCCCACCCCTCCCCCGCAACAAAACCACCACACAACAAAACCACCACACATTTGAAGCATTGCTTACACACAACTTCCGCCAGTGCCTGCCTTTGTGGATAGGAAATCAAAAAATACTGACTAATGTTTGGGAGGGTGAGTTGGCCCAAAAAACACATAGTCCAGCACCTAAGACTGCCCCCAACCCCACACATCCCCGCTCCCTGCAAATCACTAAACTTACTGACCTGTGTTTGGGAGTGTTAGTCGGCCTCCCAGGAAGTTGAACGTGCCGTAGGAGGTGTTGGCGGCGTCGCGGGGCAGCGTTTTGAAGTAGGTCTGCGTGGACAGGCGGCTCATGAAGTCGTCGGGGTCGGCGGGCAGCTTGCCGTTGTGCAGCGTGTGCGAGCCGTTGGGCAGTGGCTCCAGGAGGGGCCCGTTGCCCATGGAGAACTTGCCCATGGTTGCCATGGTGGCGTCGTGCCGCGAGCGCAGGGTGCCCTGGTAGCTGGTGGTGGTGGTGGTCAGGTCCGGATGGATGGTCAGCAAGTGGGAGTTCTCTGCGGACAGAGGCGGGGGGTGGGGGGGTGGGGGGGGGTTGCCAAAACAAGTGGGTTGTGTTGAGAGATTCGAAATCAATAGCCTGCCTCGGTGAGACTTCAGTTGCACAGCACACATTAAACATTAAATCTGCACCGAGAATACACACATCCACACACTAAGCCGCACAAAGGACCCCATACACACACACACACACACACATACAGTACAAAGAGAGGTGGAAAGAAAAAAAAGAAAAACACGACCTCATGAGCAAATCAATTCTTTTTCGTTCTCTTTAGTAACCACAATCAATTTCAAACTGAGTCTCAGGAAGGCTTAGCAGTCACCACTTTAAAGCCTTTTTCATGCTGTTTAACATTGATGGAAAGCTCCAAATCTAGACGGCCACAGCCCCCGTAGTCTCCCTATGTGCTCCCTCGACACATTGTGATTCCATGAATTGTATTTGAAATCAGGTGCGCACATCAAATCAGTAGCACGCTGAGAGAGGAAATGTTCTGAGGGGCTAAAAAAGGGAGAGAAGTCAGAACTATAAAGCAGGCCATCACTGCCGCACACTCTGAGCAAAAAAAGAAAAAAAGAAGTTTGACTTTGAGAACTAGTCACTCAGATCTTTCTCTCAGTTTGCCGATGTCGATTTTAACTTCATAAAGCCAACTACTGCAGCGTGAACTTTAACACATTCCCTTTGCACACAAAACAACAACTCCAACAACAACACAACACAAGACAACAACTAACACAAAAACAAGCACAATGGACACAGCACATGGCTACATGGTGTCCACCTCAGACAACTACTGGCAGTGTGATAGCACTACACTAGTGGACATATTACAGGACAGCCATAACCAGGACAATCTAATCACAACAACAACAACAACAACAACAAGAGCCAGGAGCACAAGACGCATGGCGTGTGATGGGTGGTAAAAGGGAAGAGGGAGCGGAAGCCTACTGCTGCGGGGCGGCCTGTGTGGAGCCCACACACCTGGCTTGGCGGGCTTGACGCCCATGGGCTGGAAGCCAGTGGTGAGGATGGACGAGTCGGCCACGTCGGCGTCCAGGCCGCCCTTCCGTCGCCGGTACACCAGCACCACCACGATGAGCAGCAGCGTCAGACACAGCGCCACCGCCACCATGCCCACGTAGAGCGCCACGTCCTCTGCTCCAGACGCCGCTGCAGAGAGAGAGAGAGAGAGAGAGGAAGAGAGAGAGAGAGGGAGGGAGGGAGGGAGGGAGGGAGAGAGAGAGGGAGAGATAGAGAGCGAGAGAGAGAGATAGAGAGAGAGAGGGAGGGAGGGAGAGAGAGGGAGAGATAGAGAGAGCGAAAGAGAGAGGGAAAAGAGGGAAGAGACGGGGAGAGACGAGGGGAGAGAGAGAGAGAGAGAGAGAGGGGAGAAAGGGTGGAAGAGGGAGACAGGGGGGAAGAGAGAGTGAGAGAGAGAGAGAAAGAGAGAGAGAGAGAGGAGAGAGAGAGAGAGAGGAGAGAGAGAGAGAGTGTGAAAAAGTGGGTGGGAGAGGGCGATAGGGAGGCAGACAGATAAAACGTCAGGGGGAAAGAGGGGAAGGGAGGTAGAGAGAGAAAAGAGATAAAGAGTGAAGGGAAGAGTAGGAGGGAGAGATTAAGGTGGGCAACGGGGGAAGAGAGAGATAAACAGGAGAGAGGGAGGGAGGGAAGAAGAAGGGAAGAGAGGAAGGGAAAAAGGCAAAAATAGAAGAAAGGGGGGAGGGAGGAGAGAAAGAAAAAGAGAGAAAGGATTTAGACACTTTCCATTGTAGGCAATAGGCTACTGGGAGGAAATGATAAGAGGTTCCTCCCTCAACTTCGGCAAAGTTCTCCTCTACTGGTTGCCTTCAGCCAAACAATTAGACAATGCAGTCCTCCCCCTTACCTGGCTCTGGTGGAAATTGATGTGCTGCCTTTTTCCGCCATCTTTTTTTATTTTTTTTAATTTAAGATGCTGTTTATTCAGTAGGAGACTTTTTTGCAGTGCTGGTTTGGCAGCTAGCTGCGTCAGCACTCGTTTCGCCTCACAATTTAACTACACACAGAATTGAAAGACACGTACACCCCAGAGGAAGAGGGGGGGGGGGGGGGTTAGGGGTAACAGGAAGAAAGGGAAAAAAACAACAAACAAAACACTAGCATCCCTTATGAAACCATAACCCATTTTGTGTTTTTTATTTTTTTACTTCCAACCCACAGAGTCAATGTCTGGGTACCTGAAGAATAGCCCTGTCAGAAATCAAACAGTTAATCGGCGCTGCCAGCCGGGAATTGGATTTGCCATGCTTGTCTCCTCGGTGCCAATGCGTTTGGGTGGCGGAGGTGGTAGCCGGCGGCATTAGATAGAGAGTGGTGCTAGTTTGGGGGGGACTTGGCCATGCCGTGGCACGGAGGCGGACTCATGCTTATTCAACATGCCACCGTGGGATTGCTCCGGGAGCGGGTGACTGATGTGACAGTGCCAGGGCTGCCAAGCGTCGGGGCACATAGAGGGCCACATGGCCGCCGTGCCTCCCAAGGCTGACCCACATGTGGCTCCACTCTGCTCTGCGTCTGCTGGGCTGCGGGACACAAAAACCAACCCAGTGTGTGTCTGTGTGTGTTTCAGAAAACCAACCCAGTGTGTGTCTGTGTGTGTTTCATAAAAAAACAACCCAGTGTGTGTCTGTGTGTGTTTCAGAAAACCAACCCAGTGTGTGTCTGTTCAGCGGATAGACGCGTGTGCATGTAAAGGATAAGGGCCTATAGCCAAAGTCCTTTTAGGCAAGTCCCTCCACTCGGTGGCCATATGGCAACGCTTTTTGGGCACTTGTCGGGCATCCATTTCGGCAGAAATGCGCGTGCGCAAGGCTTCACGACACCAATCTTGCTCCAGCGGCGAGATCACAACACATGATTGGCACGATGTCTTCACAACACACCATATGATTGGCTCAATGTATTCACATCACACCACATGATTGGCTCAATGTATTCACATGTCGATGTTTTGCCGAGGAAAGGGTGTGATATGTGTAGTAACGGCCATATTGGCGTGACAAACTAGCCCCATGCATTTCTATGGAGGATTTTTTGAGTGCTGTGTCTCCTCATTACAAGGAAGTCTCTGCTATAGCCTAGAGTCATGTACTGCATATATAGCCTAGAGTCATGTGTTGCATATCTAGAAAAACCCACCTGAATTCATAGACAGTGCACATACTCACACAGATGCTCACATACACACAGAAATATTTCAGCAAATCAGACATATGCATGTATGAAATGCATGTGCACTGAAAATCAAGCACACACACAAACACACACACACACACACACACACACACACACACACACACACACATACAAACACACACATACATATGCACACACACATATGCACACACACAGGAACACAGAAGCATATCAGTCCCTCCTACATGTGCATATAGATCTTACACTAAACACACACACACACACACAACACACCCACACACACACTCACACAAGCAAACTCAGAGAGCATGGAGCGTGATGGGAGAGTACACACCAACCAGATTGAGAGAGCTGCATCAGCAGCCAGAGACAATAGCCTGTGTGTCTGGGCACCTGGGA
The DNA here is from genome assembly GCF_046254945.1 of Alosa pseudoharengus. Taxonomy (NCBI): domain Eukaryota; kingdom Metazoa; phylum Chordata; class Actinopteri; order Clupeiformes; family Clupeidae; genus Alosa; species Alosa pseudoharengus. Next base: position 13,635,832 of record NW_027468657.1, read on the forward strand.
ACCTCTCAAGCAGACAGGAGCAGCGATGGAGTCCCAGTCATGTGAAGACCTTGTATCAACACCAATGAGCGTGTGAGTTTTCTCTAAACAGTCACAGTGAAAAAGGTGTGTTTGGGCTTGTATGAGTTTGAGTGTGTGTGAGTGTGTGTGTGTGTGTGTGTGTGTGTGTGTAAGTATGTCTCGTGAATGTGTGTACCTGCGCATCAGTGCATTTGTATGAGTGTGTGTGTGAGAGAGAGAGAGAGAGAGAGAGTGAGTGCATGCGTTAATGTGTGTGTGTGCAGGAACCAGAAAGTGTCAGCAGTCTGCAAAGTGTTGTTTTCTCTCACGCCTATCCACCCAGCGCTTGTGTCGCTTAAACACTCCGTCTCATCGTGCGCTGCTGTGACTACTGCTCTTCTGACAAAAATCACACTGAGAGTTCCAGCTGCTGCCCTTCTGACTGCTGTTATGGCAGCTTCTGTGCTAATAGTCAATCCTGCTCTTAATCTCTCAAACTCAAACATTGGCTTTTGGACGTCGCTCGCATTAAGCACCTCCCTCATCAGGGAGCGCACGTAAACACGATCACTGGTCAGTGCGCCCATTGATTAGTTTGTGTAATTTGGTATAATCTCTGTGAATCAATTCCGTGCCGAGTGACCGATACCATAAGGCCAGGGGATGAACGTGACGGCTCAATGAGGCGGAGGAGGCCAAGCGTTTCATGCCCGATTCCTTTTGGAATTTATGGCTTTGTCGATAGAATATGATACAGGGAGTCTGGGGACAGGCGGGTACACACACACACGCCTGGTCCCATCGTCGCCGAATGGCATCCCATCAAAACGATGCCATGACACTTTGTCAATGACTGAATGACGGCGACAATGCAAACAGGGCCTGGTGTGTGTGTGCGCATTGACGTCGCGTTAAGTGTGTCTTTTGTAGGTGACATCCGTGCGGCATAAGAGAGGACTTATGGCCTCCCGTAAAAAAGAAAACAGGGAGCTGCTGTCGCCTGGCTGACGGGGATGGTGAGAGCGTTGTTATGGAGATGCTGTCTGGACAGGGTGCAAGTAAGGACAAGCTGAGCGGTGCGCAAGCAGAAGTGGATTGAGGGGAGGGAGGGAGGGAGGGAGAGAAATAAGGTTTCATTTCAGTGGAGATCCTTGGGGTTTACAACTCTGAATCAGAGCTGTGATGGCGTGGGCGCACACACACACACACACACACACACACACACACACACACACACACACACACACGGAGAGAGAGCTAATGAAAGTGTGGCATCCACCTGTACAATAAAACGGGAGTATGGCTGAAAGTAGCCTCTCCGGAGCCTGGTTATGGGCTGCACTGCGAGGGGGAGATCATCATCTCTGCTGGCTCCCGTAAACACACTTTCATAAACAGAGGGCGGCATTTGATTTTTTCTTTATTCCTTTTTGCCAGGGCAGAGGAGAGGCACTTGGGTGACCTTCCAGTCTGTGGTTCAATGATTCAATAACAGACAGACACACAGACACACAGACACACACACACACACACACACACACACGACTGACAGCGCCCTTTGTGGAAGTCCCCTCACCTCTCCAGTCCTCTCCTGGCTCTTTGTTCTGAGTGTTATCTCCTTGAGCTTATCAGAGCATCACTAACTTGAGTTTTTATCAGGGCCAGCAGGTGCCACGCCGCAACGATCCTTGGCGCCGACTCTTGCCCTCCCCAGGCACCTCGGCCCCTTGGCCACAACCATCGATTTTCATGCAGACGGCCAATAAGTGAAAGGACGTCGATCACAGTTTAATTGACACAGTTAATCAGGTCTTATAATTGGATGGATTCAACCTTTTTTTCCCTCCTCTTTACCCAAGTAGAGCTGGGTATTGCATCCTGCACTGCACTCGATATCTCTCCTCCACCTGGTGCAGAGGCGCGAACGAGGGGGGTGGGGGGGTGTTGCGGGGCAGGGTGGGGTGAGGCGGTGGTGGCCAGAGGGGAGGAGGGTTAGCCTCGGGTTTAAAACATCTTTCTAGCCGCTCTGCTCGCGGCAGGGATCAACGTCGGTCTGTTGCTTGCTAGAGGGCTGCCGATTACTCACCGGCATGATGGTGACGTCACCCACTCCTCCGTTACCCACCCACCCACTCGCGCTCACACTCGTGCTAACGCTAACGCGCCGGCTGGAGAATCAGACACCCCTCCCCTCCGCACACTCCCAGCCTGACTGCCTCATCCTCACAGCTCAGTAGGGGATCGAGGCGGAGAGTCTGGGGGTGTGTGTGTCTGTGGGGGTGGTTATGTGGTGGGGTTCAAAGGCAGCAGGGGGCCTCTCACTTGCCTTAAGGAGGTGCGAAGCTCGCTGAGGAATGACGTCTCTGTTTTCCAGGGCGGCGAGATCTCACATGTCATCAGTCTTGTCAAACTAATGATAGAGCGTGCGCCGTTTACATTTGACCGGCGTCGGTAGAAATAAATATCAGCACACGTTGATACATGTGCGGCTGCGCATGTATAAGTGTGTGTGCGCATGTGAATGTCTATGTGTGTGTATACCTTTAAGTGTGTGTGCGTGTGTGTGCGTGTGTGTGTGTGTGTGGAGAGAGAGGGAACATGTCCACTAACTGCTGCTCTGGCCACTATGGGCTCTCTCCTGCGCTGATAAATACAGAGAAGCTCGGGGTCCCTCGCTTAGTGTCCACAGGTATTTATTATGGAGCCGGGGTGATATTTCATCTCATGGCCGTTCGCAGGCACACCTTTTACAAAGATGAATAACTTGCGCAGATACTAAGGTCATGGTAATATGGCCACTAAAATCCTCAATGTGAACGTGACCATTACTGTCCGGAACAACGCAATCGGTTCATCTCACTGGATGGCCACAGCGAAACGTGAGCCCGGAAAAAAACAGCAAGCCCTCCCCACTTCCTACAAGATGGAACAAAAAATACTAACGGAAACACAAACGGAGCTTTGCTGTGAAACACACACCACTAAAAACTGTCAACTGACTCTGAAACACTACTACATAGAGGATACGGTGACCAGGCAGCTGCATGCTTACAGGTTAGAATTATGATTTCAATTAGCTCAAATAAGCGTTTATCTACAAAGAGCTTTAAAAAAATGATGTGCTTTTAAAGGTGTTCATTAGCTCCATCGCACAAATTGAGACCCTCTAATCATGGGTGTTGCTTTCATGTTCTGCTACACCTCTAAATGGAACGCCATCATGCAGACTGCACGCCACCCCACACCTGGCACCGGGTAAAGGACGGGAGGCTGGCTGTGAGCCAAGTGATTCATTATTTCCTCACACACACACACACACACACACACAGACACACAGAGCTCACAGGGGTTTTCAACATTGTACAGTACTTATTTAAATTTTCGTTGCACCAGAAGATAGTGTGAGCTCATAAATATGTGGCTGGAATAAAAAGCCATTTGGCTTCCGATCTGCTTCCCACAACTCAACAACCTTCAGTCCCTCTGGACGTCACAGCCAAAAACAGTACTTCCTGTCAGGGCCTCCGCCACAAAACCAGGAAGCATTTAGAGATTGTCGCTCACAGAAGAGACAGTAGCCATTACCGGGGATGCTCTTTGGGAGAGGGGTGTAATTAATCACTGCGAGCATAATTCAGAAGAAAAGCGCCTCACCCTAGAGCACTGGTGATACCTTAACCCTCCAAAGACAAAAGGAAAGAGGTGTGTGTGTGTGTGTGTGTGTGTGGTGTGTGTGTGTGTGTGTGTGTGTGTGTGTGTGTGTGTGTGTGTGGTGGGGGGCTTTCTGTCGGCATCCCACGAAAGTTTCCGGATAATTAGCCCCAAAACATACAGCCCAGGAGCTGCTGACTAACCCAAAGCGGGTGAGGCGATGACTCCACTCGGCTTATTACCATTCATCATGGGCCATTGTGTACGGAATCGCATCTGCCGGGAACAGATTGGGACAGAAAAGTTGAGAGTGGGCAGCATCTCGTGGCGTGCCGACTCACTCACAGGCTCTCTCTCTACGTTTGTCTCTCCTGGAATGTGCGTTAGTCATGGTGTTTTGTTTCTGGGTTTGTGTGTTTATGGGTGGTTTTATGAGAGTCTATACTCGGAGAGTCTATACTCTGAGTGACTATATGCGAGTCAAAAGATCTTTGTGTGTGTGTGTGTGTGTGTGTGCGCGTGCATGGGCGTGCATGCATATTGTGGATTTGTTTATATGTGTGCATTTTTGTGTGTGTGTTTATAGTGTATATGTGTGTGTATGTGTGCATGTGGCGCCGAGGGGGGGGGGGGGCACTTGGCTGAAGACACCCCTGAGGCGTTGAGTGGCTGGTGACCTTTGTGGTGGGGCAGTGAAGAGTAAATGTGCGTGCATGCATACACACACACACACACACACACACACACACACACTCAGTCTCTCTGCCAGCCTGCCTGCTCCATGGTTGGCGCACATATGGCACGCACTGGTGACCTCCGACCCCAAACACACGGTCAGGATTTGTCTGGCCACGCAGTTACATGGAGCCGCATTAATATTCCTCCGTTGATAAGGATGCGCCGGAATGCTTATTCGAATGGAAATCAAAATATCATTCCTTTGATCCTTGGGCGGGCAAGAAGGCTGTAGTGTGGGGGAGAGGGGTGGGTGTGTGTGTGTGTGTGTGTGTGAGAGAGCCCATGTGTGTGTGTGTGTGTCTGCGCACACACTCTCCTTTTGATGTCCATCTGCTTGGCCGAGCACCCCGCCGAGCCAATGTCCCCAAGGCCGCCATAATGTGGACCGCACTCCCTATAATTCCCACAATATGGACCAATTAATGACACACTGACTGCGGCCGCACACTTCTTGGACACACCAGAGGACTCCGAAGAATAGAGGGAAGAAAAGAGGGAAAAAAGTGGGAGGCTTCTCTGCCACTCTCAATTTATTGGTCTGTCTCTATTCTTTCCTCTCTTTCTCTCCCTCGCTGGTCTCCTCTGCAACCCTCTTGCTGTCCAGTGTTATTTTGGTGCCGAGTGCGCTAGCGCTGCAACGCGTGCTGGTCGATAACCCAAACTCTTTTTTCATTCAGCACAAACCCAGGGAGGGATGCTGTGCTATTCACAGACCACCAACCAACCCACCCACTGCCTGCTCCTGTCCAACGGGGTGAGAGTGGGGAGGTTCAGCAACATAAACAATTAATCAGACTCCAGTGCAGTCTGGACTGAGACTCAGAACTCACAAAATGCACCCAGCTCACACGACCGACTCACTGAGACAGAGAGAGAATGAGACAGAGAGAGAAACAGAGAGAGAGAGAAAGAGAGAATGGGATAAACACCCAATTGAAGCCTTACATACAGAATTTTGCAAAAACATCCTTAAAGGAGAATTCCGGTGTGATATTGACCTAAAGTGTGTTGAAACATACCGAGTGTGAACGTTCAATAGGGTTGCCTTGGCATCGGCCTAGCCATGCAAATAAATCACTGTTTTACACCATTTACGAGGCTCAATGTATCTCCACACTTCATTGGTAGACTTCCGAGGGCCCTGACATTTAAAACGAGACATTGAGAACTTTGAAAAAGCACTGGTGGTAGTTTACTTACAAGACGATTTATACAGACAGTATCTTCACAAAGTTTAGCGTTTGCAGCCATCTTGAATTTAGTCACGATAAGTCGAGCGACGAGTATGAATGATAAAAAATTATTCTGTGGAAATGCATGGATTCCAGTTGCTGCTACTGGAAGAAACTGGAATCCATGCATTTCCACAGAATTCCTTTTGGAATCTGATCCCTTATCATACCTGTTCATTCTTACTCGTCGCTCGACTTATTGTGACTAAATTCAAGATGGCTGCAAACGCTAAACTTCGTGAAGAATCTTGGAATACGCCCGCTTGACAACGGGAGGGATAGAACTAACGACTGGCCTTTGGCCATAGCAACCATCCATTTAGAACTAGTAACGGCAGTTTGTCCTGCAAGTTGAGAAATTAGTTGATATGTGTCGGAAGAAATGAGTTCTACAAACAAGATAGTTTTAGCGATTAAAACGTTAAAATTGTAACAGGAAATTAAACTTACAAGGTTTAAAAGGCCCTCCGCTTCGCGTCGGGGCCGTTTTACAACCTCGACCGTGCATTAACTTCTGTGAACAGACCACCGTGTCGTCCATTATTCCTTACTTATTGAATATCATACATGTTATTATTACTATCATTAACATTATTACTGCTGTTTATTTTACTGTTAATGCATTTGCAATATTGTACAATGCAGTTATGCCAGTTTAGCTCATTAAATTGAACTGAATTGAGAGAGAGCGAGAGAGAGAGAGAGAGACAGAGAATAGGAGAGAATAGAGAGCTCCACTATGACGATGTGAGGCTACTCCCACTCTACCTTGTGCTGTGTGTTTGCATGATGGATCCAGGCCTTACCAGCAGATCAAACGGACTCCATTATCAGCCCCTACCCCACGGTGGCCAGAGCTGGCCCCCACTGACACCTCATCCAGAGTTTTCTGCGTGTTACTCGGGTTTCACATGTTGGGTCAAGCCCATAGATAAAACATCACATAGAGAACACGACTGAACCCCCCCCCCCCCCACACACACACAGACACACCACCATCTCATCCCTTAACACACTTGCAGTACACTGATCAATATTATCAATGCTTAATTTAGTAGGCCTATTAATAAATACATACCCAGTAATGGGACAATATATCAAAAACTACACATTTTGTAAAATCTTAACCAAGATAACTTTCCAGACTCTCGGGAAACATAATGGATGGCTATGGAAGATTGGTCAAATCTAGCAAGTAGGAAAGTTTAAGTGAATGACGTGAAAGTGAAAGTAAGACATTCGAAAGGCCAACGAAAGTTAAGGTTGCTTCTGGTAGTACAAATACTTTCACCACAAAAACTGGTGCTCTAAATATTTAAATTTCAATTTATTGAATACATATACATTACACATGTATCATGGCGCTTTACAGAATGTAGGCAATCAGAGAAAAAAGGAAAGAAAGAAAGAAAAGAAAAGAAAGAGAGAGGCCCATGGGTAAAAGGGGTGAGGAAAAACTCCCTAGAATTGGAGATACATTTAGGAAGAAACCTCAAGCAGATCCAAATAGCGATTCTGTTGTCTTTGAAAGGTTCTCTTATTGATGCATTGAACTGCAATTTGGACACCTGCTTTTACAAGGCGCAAGTATTTAGGCGCAGAATAGACGTGCGCTTTCAGGAGCAGTCTTTGTACATACCGCGGAATACATAATTAGGCGCCATTTACTCTTCCCCTCCCATCTTTTTACGCTAAACTCCCACTTTCCCCTGGATCCTCCCATGAATGCATATGCATAACATGACAAATGCAATCTGCCACTTTCAGCTCCCGCGACAGGCAGTTTGCGCTTTAACATGATTGCGGCCTGTTTGTACATACCTCGCAATGATTTTACACGCACATTGCGAAACAAATACGCCTGAAGTGGGCGCAAAAGCGTTAGTACATCTGGCCCTGTATCTCTGTATTAGATACTAACCTTATGACAAGACTGGCTATTTACAGTGTCTTGTGTGGGGCATTTGAATTCGCCATGACTAACATTAAATATGTAAAACATTTGTTCAATTATACATTATGCATAAAGGATGAACTACAGTAAAATGATCATTAATTCATTATTTCATTACAGAGTCCCTTGTAATATGGATATAACATCATACAGTGTGGTTGTGCATATACATTTTTTAACAATCTGTACTGATTCCTATTATCAGGATACTAACAAGTTCTAGAGCACAGAATGCAATCTACTCCCTCGAGTTCCATGACTGTCTGTGATTATATTATGTATTACAGTTAAATTGCATGGGAATTAATGGAACTGATGACTGACTGGCATATGCTGAATTAGAACTAATGATCAGGGGGCCTGATTATGAACTAGAGACCTTAATGGGAAGGAAACGTTTCCAGATAAAGTTTCCAGATAAGTTTTTCCAGTTAAAATTATGGATAAACTTCATGTTGATAAACTGGATACAAAAAGTAAAAGTACACCAACATCTCAATAGGCTGTGAATACACTATGTGCGCCTGTGGGAGCATTTGGTGCAATCATGCTACATCTGCAGAATAGCACATCTGCAGCATACAGTAGCATCAGCTATTGTATGTTATTGAGCAAGTAACACCCTAAGACCACAGTAACAACTGATCATACACTGGGAGCCTGAGATTAGAGCAGAAGTGCTGGGTGGTAATGATTATCCCCTAAGGGTACAGATAGACACCACCCACCACACCAAGAAGACTGAAACCACACAATTTTCCATCTCAAGACATTTCGAAGATAAAAAATGGAAATAATTAAAAAAAGCGGCCATGCCATGTCAGTCGCCAAGGAAACCATTCCACTCTATGACGAGTGTGAGTATGTGAGTGCCCATACATGTGGTTGTACATGAACGATATATATTTATATATAAAATCAAACGAGTATATATACTTATACTATATACTATACTTATTTTGTATATTTGTACTGTATAAGCCTCAAGACCACATGGTTCTCGATTTGAAGATATTTCAAGAGAAAAATAAATTAAATAATCACCTCCTTGAAGAGAACCAAGTCAGTGGTCACCAAGGAAACCATTCCACTCTATGAATGGCGTGTGTAGGTACTGTAAATGCCTGTGCATGTGGCGGCACATAAACTTTACATATTTTATACGGTACATACACAGTCCAGTACTTAGATAATTAATGCATGTGTCACCTACATGAGCCCTTTTATGAATACTTACACATATAGTCGCATGGAAATGTGTGGAAATGTTTGTAAGCGTACAGTAAGCGTGTGTGTGAGCATGTGTGTGTGAGTGTGTGTGTGTGAGCGTGAGCGTGTGAGAGTGTGAGTGTGAGTGTAAGCGTGTGTGAGTGTGAGTGTGTGTGTGTGTGTGTGTGTGTGTGTGTGTGTGTGTGTGTGTGAGAGAGTGTGAGTGTGAGTGTAAGCGTGTGTGAGTGTGTGTGTGTAACTACTCACTCTGCGGGCATTGCTCGCTGGTGCAGTTGAGGGACTGGAGGTCGATGCCCTGGCAGTCCTTGCCGCCGGTGCCGGGCGTGGGCTGGGTGCACTCGCGGCTCCGCCACATCGCGCAGTCGGCCCCACACACCGACCACTTGCTCCACTCGCTCCAGCCACCATCCACTGAGATGGACGGATGGACAGATGAATAGACAGACCGACAGATGATGAAAGAGAGAGAGAGAGAGAGAGAGAGAGAGAGAGAGAGAAAACACTGTCAGATGTGGGGGTCACATAGGTCACAGGCAGATCACAGACAGACTCGGGCAGATTTCCCCGTGTGGCGTTTGGCAACGCTGATGCGTAATGACAGCTGTGTTTACGATGGGGGTAGAGTGTTGCCTTTGTGGTGCCTAACATAAACGCCTATAGTAATCATGGCGACGGGTACACACACACACACAGACAAGACCTGTCAGATGGGCTACATCCTTACACATGCATGTGTAAAAACCTTAACATGAATATACAGTCCAAAAGCACACAAATGGCATCATACACAGAGGCAAACAAGAATACTCTAACAGAGAGATCTACTGTACTTATAGAGATGCATTCAGTCACTCACACACACACTCTCTCTCTGTCTCTCATTCTCTCTCTCTCTCACACACACACACGCACACACACACGCACACACAATTCCCCTTTAAACATCCATAAAGGGATTTCTCCTCACATTCAGCATATTGATGAAGAAGAATATAATCTCCCTGCTCCAAATTTCCTCATTTTCGCTCAGCTGGAAGGAGGTGTTTTTTTAGTTTACGTAACTTAACCACCACGGCACAAAGATCTCTTAGATGCATTCCTCTCTCCATTCTGCGCGGCGGCGTGCTAACAATGAATAGCAGCCAGCCAATGGCATTACTCTTCAGTGGGAGCAATAGGGTCAACAAAACGCCATCCAACCTCCCACTCCCCCCAAAAACACACACACACACACAGACACACACACAGTCCACCTCACACACACACTTGGCTGAGCACACACACACTTGGCTGCACGCATGCGAGCGCACGCACACACACACACACACACACACACACACACACACACAGACACAGAGGCACTGAGCCTTCTGTTGGCTGTTAGCTTATGAGCACAGTATTACAGAGAGGATTGATGCGGGCAGTCTTTCCCATGACCCGAGGTTGCAGGCTGTTGCGCCACGCTGCACAACAAATGGCCATCGCGCAGAGAAAATGGAATTATGTTTGGAACAAGAGTGGGAGAGATGGAGAAAGAAAGAAAGATAGAGAGAGAGAGAGAGAGAGAGAGAGAGAGAGAGAGAGAGAGAGAACGTGTATGAGTGTGCTGGGGTTGCAAGCCGAGCATCAGAGTGTTCTTTCGCAGGGCAAAATAAAAGGAAGCATATTAGGAGGGCAGGGGGAGGCAAAGCAGTGGATCATTTGGGCACAGCGACCGTGCCACGGCAAGTACATTTCCGGACTGTTCCTTCCCTAGCCAAGCTAAGTGAGGACAGATGAGGGCATTTTTTCCCCAGTCTCTCTCTCTCTCTTTCTCCCCCTGACTCCCTCTCTCGCCCCCCGACTCCATCTCTCTCACTCTCTCTCTCTCTCTCTCTCTCTCTCTCTCTCTGTTTTTGGGACAGTGCATAAGTCAGAGCGAGCCCCGGCGAGCACAGGGCTTCACTGGAGGCCATACTGGGAGTGATATTCAGACTGACATGATGGCAGGTTCTAGAAGGTTACCACAGGGCTAATATGAACACGGCCAGTAATGAGCTCTCTAGGGGCACTGGGTCTCTCCCAGGGCAAGGCAGTAAAGAGAGAGAGAGAGAGAGAGAGAGAGAGAGAGAGAGAGAGAGAGAGAGAGAGAGAGGAAGATGGGAAATGGAGAGAGAAAAAGGGAGGATGGAGGATGCATTGAAGCAGGGAGGATGGGGGAGGAAAGACAGAGGGACAGTAAAAAAGGAGAGAGCAAAAGAGAGAAAACAAGAAAAACAGAGGAACAAGAGAGAGAGAGAGAGAGCAAGAGAGAGAGAGAGAGAAAGAAAGAGAGAAAGATAGCAAGAGAGAGAGAGAACAAAAGAGAGAGAAAGAGAGAGAGAGCAAGAGGGAGAGAGAGAGAGAAAGAAAGAATAAGAGAGAGAGCAAGAGGGAGAGAGAGAGGTGAACTAGAGCAGTTTGTTATGAGGCACTGATGACAGTGAGGCTGCATCCCAGGCTCTCTGCTGTCTCTTCCTCTCATCACCAACCCCCTCCTCTTCCTCCCCCCCTCCCTGCCTTCATCAGTGCCAAGCCTTCACAGTGACCAACCCACGTACACGCCCGTGCTACAGGTCACATGGGGTCTGCGTGCGCACTGGTAAATAAAATATAAGCCAGGGACCGGGTTAAGAAGTCGCAAATAGCCGCCTATTTAAAAATAAATTGGCCATAAGTAGGGTTATTATTCACAGTAATGGGGGAAGATACTGAGTCATTTCCTTCTGGCACTTGTCTTTGGATGAATTGTATTTAAATCTGCACAGTGGGTCTAATAAGGCATGTTGAAAAGATTGTGCTTTCATGTACAGTGTGTGTGTGTGTGTGTGTGTGTGTGTATATATCATGTATAGTATGTGTTGGTGTCTGTCTTTGTGTGTAACCAGTGTGTGTTTCCAGTGTTGGTGCATATTTACATATTAGCACACATCTATGTCTATGTGTGTGTCACTTGTATGTATGCTTATGCAATGGTGTGTGCGTGTGTGTGTGTGTGTGTGTGTGTGTGTGTGTGTGTGTGTGTGTGTGTGTGTGTGTGTGTGTGTGTGTGTGTGCTGACACAGCTCTGGTCCCCATTCCAACTGTTACTTTTGGCAGGAGGAGCAGAACCAATCGTGTAATTGTCCTTGCCTGGCATTGAGTGAACCCGTCCGTGGGCCCAGCGAATCATTATGCACGGCTGGGGCCGATTGAATTGGGAATTAGTCCCAGCTGAATACATTATAATATTATCATCATCACACACACACACACACACACACACACATACATAAATACTGACAGACAGACACTGTTCCCACTATCTACATGCTACCGGCCAGGAGAACATAAACAATATGAAATGTATGGCCTTCGTTTCCTTTTTGGTGTTAAAATAGGGTGTTAGCCAGCTATGGCAGCGTCCAGGCAGCCTGAGTAGACCACCCGGAAACAGTGAAGGGAGAGACGCCTGCGCTCGTGGTGTTAAAATAGGGTGTTAGCCAGCTATGGCAGCGTCCAGGCAGCCTGAGTAGACCACCCGGAAACAGTGAAGGGAGAGACGCCTGCGCTCGTGGTGTTAAAATAGGGTGTTAGCCAGCTATGGCAGCGTCCAGGCAGCCTGAGTAGACCACCCGCAAACAGTGAAGGGAGAGACGCCTGCGCTCGTGGTGTTAAAATAGGGTGTTAGCCAGCTATGGCAGCGTCCAGGCAGCCTGAGTAGACCACCCGCAAACAGTGAAGGGAGAGACGCCTGCGCTCGTGGTGTTAAAATAGGGTGTTAGCCAGCTATGGCAGCGTCCAGGCAGCCTGAGTAGACCACCCGGAAACAGTGAAGGGAGAGACGCCTGCGCTCGTGGTGTTAAAATAGGGTGTTAGCCAGCTATGGCAGCGTCCAGGCAGCCTGAGTAGACCACCCGCAAACAGTGAAGGGAGAGACGCCTGCGCTCGTGGTGTTAAAATAGGGTGTTAGCCAGCTATGGCAGCGTCCAGGCAGCCTGAGTAGACCACCCGGAAACAGTGAAGGGAGAGACGCCTGCGCTCGTGGTGTTAAAATAGGGTGTTAGCCAGCTATGGCAGCGTCCAGGCAGCCTGAGTAGACCACCCGGAAACAGTGAAGGGAGAGACGCCTGCGCTCGTGGTGTTAAAATAGGGTGTTAGCCAGCTATGGCAGCGTCCAGGCAGCCTGAGTAGACCACCCGGAAACAGTGAAGGGAGAGACGCCTGCGCTCGTGGTGTTAAAATAGGGTGTTAGCCAGCTATGGCAGCGTCCAGGCAGCCTGAGTAGACCACCCGGAAACAGTGAAGGGAGAGACGCCTGCGCTCTGCACAAGGCCACTACTTGGACTGGATTAGGAGCCCATGAGGTACATTATTTACAAACACCCAATCCTCATGTGGAAGTGGCTGTGAATAAACTGTGGACGCATCCAGGCGAACATCTAAAAAAAAAAGTCTAATGAATTTTATTTAATGAAATATGAAAGTTGGAACAATGTATTCCTCTTTCACACAAAGGAGGAAAAAAGGAAGTGGTGGTGGTGGTGGTGGTGGTGTGTGTGTGTGTGTGTGTGTGTGTGTGTGTGGTGAGTTGACAAATAGGTTGTTATGAGAAAATAAAAAGTATGTAAAAGACATGAATAAAACTAAAACTGAAATGCTAAAAGAAACCATCATCTGGCCTATTTCCAATCGAGCAAATGCAACAGGCGTTCTCTGCAAACCTCTCTCAGAAGTGAAAAACAAAAATTCACCCAATCCAAAGAGTGACCTCTACAACACAAAGCTTTTCCTCCCCCGCAATCCCCCCCCCCCCCACCACTCTTCCTTCAAGAATGTGCCGTCCGGTTTCCAATCATCCTGCACAACAGGTTATGATGGCGGCTGCAGTGGCGGCGGCACTCTTCGGCCAGCCCTGACTTCAATACTAGAACGCAGTGGCAGGCCGGCTCGTGGGCATCTCCTGAAGGACGGGGGCTGGAGCTGAAGGGCGAGCGAGCGAGCGAGCGAGCGCTCTTTACACGGCCGCAGGAGGGCCCATTTGCTGCTCGGCTCCACCGCCGCCACCCTCGGCCACCGTGCGTCCTTGAGCCCAGACGAGAGAGCAGGAGGAGGAGGAGGAGGAGGAGGAGGACGACGAGGAGGAGGAGGAGGGGTGGGGGGGTGCAGTGGAGTGGATGTGGGCAATTACTTTTCAGATCAGCAGGTACGGCCCGAGTCAACACTCGTCCTGCAATCTGGAGGAGCGTCGGCGGAGGGGAGAGGGAAAGGCGGCAGGGAGGGGGTGAGGAGA
>NW_027468657.1:13654320-13661820 GCF_046254945.1 Alosa pseudoharengus
AAATTACATGGAGGCTTTGTAATGAAACACGAGATTGGCTTAAGTAGATAAACCCTCACGTTCAGAAGGAGGGGGGAATGGATGAGAGAGAGAGAGATAATCAGAGAGAGAGAAAAAGGGAGGTGTGGAGGAGGGATTGAAAGGGAGGCAGGGAGGGATGGAGAGAGGGAGGGATGGAGAGAGGGAGGGAGTGGAGAAGTAGGTCTGCAGCTGACAAAAGGCTTCGATTTCCTCTCCTGTTTACAGAGTGTGGGGAGATTTTCCGCCGGTCAGCAACGTCTGTAGAATGCCATTTCGGTTACCCCCCCCCCCCCCCCACCCCCCCCTGAACCCGTCTGCAGTCATTTGGCCATCCAGGGACCCTCCCCATCTACCCCTCACTCACTCTCTTTTACTCACACACACACACACACACACACACACACACACACACACACACTCTCTCTCTCTCTCTCATTCCCCAACCCAACCCTGCCCCCAGTCCTCCATCAGACCCTAATGGCCGCCTGAACGTGGCGCAGCCCGACATCCATTTCAAGCTGCAGGAGATCAATAGCTACTGAGGAGAATCAGGCCTGCTACTGAGAGGAGAGGAGGAGGAGAGGAGAGAAGGAGAGGAGAGAAGGAGAGGAGGAGAGGAAGGGAGGAAGGGAGGGAGGAGAGGAGGAGAGAGGAGAGGAGGAGGAGAGGAGAGGGAGGGAGGAGAGGAGAGGAGGAGAGAGAAGAGGAGAGGAGAGGTGAGGAGAGGGAGGGAGGGAGGGAGGAGAGGAGAGGAGGAGAGAGGAGAGGAGGAGGAGGAGAGGAGAGGAGGAGGAGAGGAGAGGGAGGGAGGAGAGGAGAGGGAGGGAGGAGAGGAGGAGAGGTGAGGAGAGGAGGAGAGGTGAGGAGAGGGAGGCAGGAGAGGAGGAGAGGTGAGGAGAGGGAGGGAGAGGAAAGGAGGAGGAGAGGGAGGGAGGAGAGGAGAGGAGGAGAGGTGAGGAGAGTTGAGGAAAGGGAGGGAGGAGAGGAGCGGAGGAGAGAGGAGAGGAGGAGGAGAGGGAGGGAGGAGAGGAGAGGAGGAGAGGTGAGGAGAGGAGGAGAGGTGAGGAAAGGGAGGGAGGGAGGAGAGGAGGAGAGAGGAGAGGAGAAAAGATGGAGAAGGAGGGAAAGCAGTAGAAAAGGGAGGGGGGTGGCACAACAAGGAACAACGGACGCCCTCTCTTCCTTCTTTCGCTTTTTTTTTTCACCATTCATCTCCGTCTTTTGTTCACACTCTTAGATCAATTCTTTCTTTTCTCTCTTACTCTATCCATTTCTCACTCTCTCCTGGCCTCTCTCGCTTCCCACCTCCTCCTCCCCCCATCCTCTCTCTACGCCTCTCAAGAGTGTTAATGTGCCACAACCACACTCATTCTGCCTCTAATGCTGCATGCTGGATGGCTGGAGTGTAAACAACATCAGGTGAACTTGCTGCCCTGACACAACACCGTGCTTGTGCCCTCTCAGGAGACGAGAGGGAGGAGGAGAGCGCACTCATGACATGAATAAAATCTAGAGGAGAGAGAGAGGGAGAGGAGAGGGTAGAGAGGGAGAGAGAGAAGAAAGTAGAGAGAGAGAGGAGCGTAGAGAGGGAGAGAGAGGAGATAGTAAAGAGAGAGAGAGAGAGAGAGAGAGAGACAGAGAGGGTAGAGAGGGAGAGAGAGGAGAAAGTAGAGAGAGCGAGAGAGAGAGAGAGAGAGGGGAGGGTAGCAAGGGAGAGAGAGGAGAAAGTAGAGAGAGAGTAGAGATGAGAGAGAGGAGAGGGATGAGAGAGAGAGAGAGTAGAGAGAGAGAGAGGAGAGAGGAAAGAGAGAGGGAGGAGAGAGAGAGAGTAGAGAGAGAGCAAATAAGAGTAGAGAGGGGAAGAGTGGGAGCAAGAGGACAGAGAGAGATTGGAGAGAGAGGGACAGCAAGAGGGTAGGAGAGAGAGAGAGAGAGAGAGAGAGAGAGTGAAGGGGGGAGAGAGAGATTGAGGGGGAGAGAAAGTCAAAAAAACATTCCTTCCCTCTGAGAGTACATCATGATTGCACCATCAGAATGAATAACATGAGAAGGGAGATGAAGAGTCAGAGTGAAAAAGAATCAATAAAAGACGGCGCACACTCACACACACACTTGCACACACGCACGCACACACACACACACCCTTAAACATACCCACCTAGTGTGCTCACATACATACTATATCTATGCACACACATAAAACACACTGTCTCTATCTCTCTGTCATACCCACCTCAGACTAAATGACACATGTGCAACCAACACAAATATGCACAGACTTGCGCACGCACGCACGCACGCACGCACGCACGCACGCACTCAAAAAATGGTGTGTTTCTATTCTATTACACAAGTGCTCACCTCAGCCTTGACCAGGGGCCCTAACAAAGCCACAATTCAGTGGTAGAGAAACAAAATCAAACACAAAGGAAAGACAAGAAAAGAAATATGGAGAGCGCAGGAAAGAAAGTACGACTGAGAAAGCAATAAGGAAATACATAAAGTATGCATGTATAAAGTAAGTATGTATGAAAGACAGAAAGAAAGAAAGAAAGAAAGAAAGAAAGAAAGAAAGAAAGAGAGAGAGAGAGAGAGAGAGAGAGAGAGAGAGAGAGAGAGAGGTAAAAAGCGACGGAGCACTGGAGGCCGGGTGTGGAGGTGAGGAGAGGAGGAGGAGGTGGAGGTGGAGGAGGAGGAGGTGGAGGAGAATCCTGGACAGGTGGGGTGTTACCTGGACAGGTGGGGTGTTACCTGGACAGGTGGGGTGTTACCTGGACAGGTGGCGGTGCAGGCGCTTTTCTGGACGCTCTGCCCCTCGCAGGAGCTGCCTCCGTTGAGGGGGGTGGGGTTAGTGCAGCTGCGGCTCCTCTTCTGCCAGCCCCGGCCACACACGGCACTGCACGCTGACCACGTGGACCACGTGGACCAGCCGCCATTCACTGCCAGCCCACAGGGGAGAGGAGGAGAGGAGGAGGAGGAGGATAGGAGGAGGATGGAGAGGAGGAGGAGGAGGATGGAGAGGAGGAGGAGGATGGAGGGAGGGAGGGATGAAGAGAAAGAATGGGAGAGAGGAAAACGATGTGAGGAGAAGAGGAAGAGGAGAGGGAGTGAAAATAGGAAGGAGGAAGAAGGTGAGGAGAGGAGGGAGGAGATGGAGGGAATGAGGGAGGGAGGGAAGAGTGAAGAGAAAGAGAAAAGAGAGAGAGGGAAGAGGAGAGGATGTGAAAACAGGAAGAAGGAAGAGGAGAGAAGGATGACCATTAGGGAGGGATGAGGACGAAGGAGGGAGGGGAGGGAAAAAAGGAACAGAGCGAGTCAGGACTACCCGACAGGCGTCGCTATGGCTACATGTCCAGAACGTGTCCATATATGGAAATATGTTTGTGCAAAGACATGTCTCCATCTAGAACCTGTCCACATATGGAAATATGTTTGTGCCAAGACATGTCTCCATCTAAATGGGTTTGGACTCGAACATAGAAAACTGTCAACATGTACTAGAACATGTCTACATGTAAATGTGTTTAGACAAAAACATGCAAGAACATGTTTACATGTGTGTAAATGTGTCTGGACTAGAACATGTTTACATGTGTGTAAATGTTTACATGTGTGTAGTTGTGTCTGGAGTAGAACATGTTTAGATGTGTGTGTCTGGACTAGAACATGTTTACATGTGTGTAAGTGTGTCTGGACTAGAACATGTTTACATGTGTGTAAGTGTGTATGGACTAGAACATGTTTACATGTGTGTGTCTGGACTAGAAAATGTTTACATGTGTGTAAGTGTGTCTGGAGTAGAACATGTTTACATGTGTGTAGGTGTGTCTGGAGTAGAACATGTTTACATGTGTGTGTCTGGACTAGAACATGTTTACATGTGTGTAAGTGTGTCTGGAGTAGAACATGTTTACATGTGTGTGTCTGGACTAGAAAATGTTTACATGTGTGTAAGTGTGTCTGGAGTAAAACATGTTTACATGTGTGTAGGTGTGTCTGGAGTAGAACATGTTTACATGTGTGTGTCTGGACTAGAACATGTTTACATGTGTGTAGGTGTGTCTGGAGTAGAACATGTTTACATGTGTGTAAGTATGTTTGTTGGGTTTGTTGGGTTGTCCCTTCAGGCTGCGCCACACGTCTGGAGCACAGGCACAGCTGTGCTGAGGACAGACAGTGAGTGACAGCCAGTCAGTATTACCCAAGAGGCACCACCATGTAAATGTTGACAGGGAATGCTTTGGTTCCCAGTTCACTGATTTGATAGGCTTTATTGTTGTCTGCATTTTTCTGTTTTCATTTCAGCTGTGCCACAAGTCCACAACATGGGTACATAGGTGTGAGCAACAGAGAGAGGGGGGGGGGGGAGAGAGAGATAGAGAGATATATAGATAGAGAGAGAGGGATATATAGAGAGATAGAGAGAGATAGATAGATAGATAGATAGATAGATAGAGAGAGAGAGGGATATATAGAGATAGAGAGAGAGAGAGAGAGAGATAGATAGATAGATAGATAGATAGATAGAAAGAGAGAGAGCAGCACACACTGAGGGGACACATCTCTCGGCACTTCAGTCATGGTCGCTGCACCTAACAGAGCCCAACGTGACGGCACACGGGGGCCAAAAGCCATGCATCACCCCGCACCCTGCTGCTGACCTTGGTCAAGGTGTTCAAGGCAGGGTGGCAGCAAAGTAAAGAATGGCCTCTTTCTCCACCTCTCTTTCCCTCACTGTAGATTAATTATTTCTCAAGGTGGGGACTAATTTGCATGTGTGTTTGTCATGTCTACTCATTAATCCATTTCCTGGAGTTGCTTATGACCGGCTTTATGAGAAAACTGTCCCCTACTACAAGATTAGCGGAGAGGGAAAGCAATGTATTGTGGGTACACAGTTGAATAAGAACGAATAGGGATACTTTTGAGCACCAAAGGGTGTAATGCTGGACTTATCAAGTTACTGAACACAGACGTACCCAATACTACATTTCCCTACGACAAGGAACTACACACACACACACAAACGCACACACACACACGCACGCTGTGCTCAGAGCCCATTTGATTCTTCTGAGGGCTTTGTAATTACCCAAACCCTAATCAAGACGCACGAGTGCTGAAATCTAGTCAGCTTCTCTAATGAAGTCCGCAGCAGTCTAGCCGCCCGGCGGGTGATCATGGCTGTTCACGGCCCTTCCGCTGATTTGTTGTCTCGGGCTAAAAGTCTTGATCACTAGTGCTGGCTGCCCTCTTAATACCCCCCACGCCTCATTCCACCCCCCCCCCCCCCCCACCCACCTTAAATCTGTACCATGTTCCAGCTCGACTCATTCTCTCACCCTGAGCGCGCGGAAATTGATTGCCCACCATGGCGAGGAAAATTGCTTGCCGGCTCGGGCCTCTGATTACCTCTTAGTGTGGCGGGTGTGCGGCCGCGGCGCCTGGCCGTGTCCAGCGGACCTCGTTAAAATGCATCTCGGGGTTCTCGCCGCCCCGCTCCGATAGGGAGTCATTATTAACACCTCTTATTCCGGCCGCCGCTGCGCCGTCCAATGGGGACCCGAGAGTAGTCTTTGCGTTAGAAAGGCAGTAATTTTATGCAAAGCCATGGACTTCCCTTAAAGGAGCATTGGTAATGGTCCTGTTGATCAAAGGCTATTCACTCTGCCTTTTTTTTTTACCCCGAAATAATTACTATTACAATGGTGGCAAATTGGCCATCGCTTCACACTGCCCAATTTTCGCTGGCTCACTCGGTCTGAAAAGGTTCTGGCCTCGGAACAAGCTCCCCTGATTGACAGCATAAAAAGCAAACAAGGGAGCAAAAAATGGTCTTGGCTCCCCTATTTCTGTCGCCTTTTGAAACCTTCAATCAAAATGCCCACAAACCGCAATTCAATCAGAATTCAACAACCTATCTAATCTGCTATCACCTTTTACCATAATTGTTTTCTCTTTTTTGCCTCTGTTATTTTATTTATTTATTTATCTATTTTTGGACCATTGAAATGCAACATGCTGATGCTTTGGCTGCTACTCTACTATATTCAGCAGTGAATATGTTCACTATTTCCTCTCATTTTCATCACTGTGACACAAAATCATTCTCTTATTGCAGAACCATAAAAACACTCCTTTCACTCACATACAGCAGGTGGCAAAGTAAATCAAAAACACTCCACGAACAGAATGTACAGAAAAAAAACGACATTTTTTCCTTCAAACAGCGACAACATTACACGACTGATTCGCTTGGCCCTCTCGGGATAACGCGTCGTTTGCATGTAGTACAGCATTGTGGCTCGGTGTAATGTATGCTGCCTTTAGACCTGCCCTGTCCACTGGAGACTGGGGAGAAATGGCTCGCCTGTGTGCATTTTAATAAAGGTCAGCCTACTTATCAACCAATTCATTATCTGCTTACTGCTGTTAATTCAATATCGGCACCACTGGGGAAAAAATGCCTTCAACTACAGCTAAGGGTTTGTTAATACCAGAGGTTGGTTCCTCCCCAGGTGGTTAGTTTTATCCCAGAATTGGTTTTATTAAAAGTAGGAAAAAAAAAAAAACAGGCAACACTACATTGTTTACACCAGGGATTCCTAAACTGTGGTGCATGCACCACCAGTGGTACGCAAGCTTCCACTAGGGGGTACGCGAGATGAAAAGGTGTTAAAAATTATTTTTGTTCTCTTTGTTCTTTGTGTTTCATAATGTTGTTCTCCACCCTGTTTTTTAGTGTGAGAGCTCATAGACCAGTTGCACGTTTTGTTATTTGCTATCATGTAGGGCGGCGAATTAAACATGATGCCTGGAATGCGTCAATAGAATGTGTTACGTTTCTATGTGTCGGATGGTGGGGTACGCGAGCCGAGTCAGGATGTACTGTAGGTGGTGGTACGCGGGGAAAAAAAGTTTGGGAACCGCTGGTTTAGACGATAGTTGCAGGGAAAGGAGTAGAAAACGGGTGGTGTTGACTACCAAAAGCTTCCGCCCTCTGACTCTCTTTCACAGCTGCGTGTCAAACATGAGAACTCATCTTTTTAGCCCCGGGGGGTGGGCAGCAAAATGATGAGGTGAAAGGAAGGAAAAAAGAGGAAGTTTTCCCTCACTGCTACGTTCATGCTTGTAATCTTCCTAGATTTGTGGGCATAGTGTTTTGGCACTCTGAGGGTCTCAAATGACAGTATGGAGAGCAGCGAGGGAAGGGCGGAGGGAGGAAAGCGGAGCGGGCAGGTGCAGGATGAGGGGGTGGACGTGGTGGTGGGCAGTGAGAATGGATGAGGGGCCAAGCGTGGAGGCCTACCGTAGACGATGACGATGGCGGAGGAGCTCTTGCGGCGGGCCACGATGTTCTTGGCCACGCAGGTGTAGTTGCCCGTGTCGGCCAGGCGCGCCTGCTTGATGATGAGGTTGTGGTCGGACGTGATGAAGAAGTTGGGGTCCGTCTTCGGGTCCAGCACTTCATCGTTCCGC